>NW_025725500.1:7500-17500 GCF_021461395.2 Schistocerca americana | reverse complement strand
CCTAACCTATGTCGTACCTTAACCTAACCTATGTCGTACCTTAACCTAACCTATGTCGTACCTTAACCTAACCTATGTCGTACCTTAACCTAACCTATGTCGTACCTTAACCTAACCTATGTCGTACCTTAACCTAACCTATGTCGTACCTTAACCTAACCTATGTCGTACCTTAACCTAACCTATGTCGTACCTTAACCTAACCTATGTCGTACCTTAACCTAACCTATGTCGTACCTTAACCTAACCTATGTCGTACCTTAACCTAACCTATGTCGTACCTTAACCTAACCTATGTCGTACCTTAACCTAACCTATGTCGTACCTTAACCTAACCTATGTCGTACCTTAACCTAACCTATGTCGTACCTTAACCTAACCTATGTCGTACCTTAACCTAACCTGTATTGCGCCTTAACCTAACCTGTATTGCGCCTTAACGTAACCTGTATTGCGCCTTAACGTAACCTGTATTGCGCCTTAACGTAACCTGTATTGCGCCTTAACGTAACCTGTATTGCGCCTTAACGTAACCTGTATTGCGCCTTAACGTAACCTGTATTGCGCCTTAACGTAACCTGTATTGCGCCTTAACGTAACCTGTATTGCGCCTTAACGTAACCTGTATTGCGCCTTAACGTAACCTGTATTGCGCCTTTAACGTAACCTGTATTGCGCCTTAACGTAACCTGTATTGCGCCTTAACGTAACCTGTATTGCGCCTTAACGTAACCTGTATTGCGCCTTAACGTAACCTGTATTGCGCCTTAACGTAACCTGTATTGCGCCTTAACGTAACCTGTATTGCGCCTTAACGTAACCTGTATTGCGCCTTAACGTAACCTGTATTGCGCCTTAACGTAACCTGTATTGCGCCTTAACGTAACCTGTATTGCGCCTTAACGTAACCTGTATTGCGCCTTAACGTAACCTGTATTGCGCCTTAACGTAACCTGTATTGCGCCTTAACGTAACCTGTATTGCGCCTTAACGTAACCTGCATTGCGCCTTAACGTAACCTGCATTGCGCCTTAACGTAACCTGTATTGCGCCTTAACGTAACCTGCATTGCGCCTTAACGTAACCTGCATTGCGCCTTAACGTAACCTGTATTGCGCCTTAACGTAACCTGTATTGCGCCTTAACGTAACCTGTATTGCGCCTTAACGTAACCTGTATTGCGCCTTAACGTAACCTGTATTGCGCCTTAACGTAACCTGTATTGCGCCTTAACGTAACCTGTATTGCGCCTTAACGTAACCTGTATTGCGCCTTAACGTAACCGATATTGCGCCTTAACGTAACCTATATTGCGCCGTAACGTAACCTATATTGCGCCGTAACGTAACCCACATTGCCCCTTAACGTAACCTATATTGCGCCGTAACGTAACCTATATTGCGCCGTAACGTAACCCACATTGCCCCTTAACGTAACCCACATTGCCCCTTAACGTAACCCACATTGCCCCTTAACGTAACCCAACACACGTTGGGCCTTAACCCAACACACGTTGGGCCTTAACCCAACACACGTTGGGCCGTAACCCAACACACGTTGGGCCTTAACCCAACACACGTTGGGCCTTAACCCAACACACGTTGGGCCTTAACCCAACACACGTTGGGCCTTAACCTGCTCTGTAATTGTCATACGACGCGTTAAATTAGTGTAGTGTTGCCTAACTGCAACCCCCGCAATATAGTTTGCTACTCGCACTGCCCGGTCCCCAGTGTATCGCTTCATGTTAAACACCTTGCAGCTATACACTGTAATGTGGATGGCAGCAGGACGTACATGCTCAATGCCCTTTGCAGTTGTTCATTGGCATTTGCAGTTGTTCATTGGCATTCGCATGGCGAAGCACTTAGCCTACGCTGTGGTACGGCCTGTGTCAACTGTCCGCTGATGTTGTACGTCCAAATCACACACTGTACTGCACATTGGTCCTCATGTACTGAATGATACATCGTGGTACATGTGACCGTACAACGACTGCGCCAACAACGGCGAACCATGCGGTCCAAATGTTGTGCACTCAGCTACGTGTCGTCTCCCTATAAGAGCTGGATTGCAGTGTGGTATGCCCTGGATGGCGATCAGCATGAGCCGTCTGTTGATGTAGTGGCGCGTGTTGTCAGACGTAGTCGTCTCTTCTCACACACCGTGATAGCACGGTGCACTGCGTTCCACATCTGCGACATGCGACAGAGGCCGGTTGACAGTCGTTCGCGCAATGGACATCGCATACGTACGGGGGCCACCTTCCACGTGTTCGCTAAGCGTGGACATGTTGTTGCGTGTATGTGGGCAGACAGTGTGTCGTGACACCTGACACAGGCATGCAACAATCGTTGAATTTGCAAATGGCGATGGACGCCTACGTTTGCTGGTGACGTTACGCAAATGAACAACTGGTAAACCGTTGTGGTGCGGTTGTTCTCGCTAGGGGTGAATCAGTGATGGCGACGATCGGTTGAGCTACCAACCGGTTGTTGCAGCGATACCCACCATGCCCACGAACGTGAATGGCATGTGGGTGTGAAGCGATACGCGGCGGTGGCTGGGTGGGACCGTCCCCGGCCGGTGAGGGGGGGCCTCCCGGCGTGTTGGCCGTGCGGTGCGTGGGCGCACGCGCTACAGCCGGCTGGTGGGGGCGGCCAGTGGCAGGCGCGCCGGCCGACGGAGGCGGCAGGCGGCGCAGCTGCGCGCCGGCGCACCCTGCACGCGGCGCCGTGCGGCCAAAGTAGGTCCTCGCGGGCCCGGTGCGAAGCGCGGTGGACATCTGCAGTGTGCTGGTCCGATTGAGGACTGTGTGCGCTGAGGATGCGCCGCCGCCCGGCGCTCGGCGCCGCGACGCCGTCTGCTGCTCGGTCGCCTCTGCGGTTCTCGCAGGTGGTTTGTATCGCAGCTGTGCGGACGTGTTGGCGCGTGCGCTGTGCTGGGAGAGTTCGCTTCGGCACCCAAGTGGGGCTTTTGTCCTTCTGTGGCGCTGGCGTTGGAGCTGCCGGTCACCGTAGGTGGCGCGTGTTGTCTCCCGCCGGCAATGCCACGACAGCACGCTCCCGGGCCTCTGTCGGCAGCGGCAAGCTCAGTTGGGAGCACGGGTGGTCGCACCTAAAGCGTCTACTCGCCAAACTCCGGGCGATTGCGCCTCTCTCGAACCCGACCAAGTACTTAGGACGGCGCTGCGCGCCGCCGGGACCTGAGAGGGTTTCGAGGTGTATGGTGCAGGGGAGCTCAGCCTCCTCCTGTTTGCAGAATAATTGAGCGGACGCTTGCGTGTTCGCGCGGGCCCCCGGGACACACTCCCGGGCGGCCGGCTGCTCAGCTCTAGTTGACGCAGCTCCCTGGTTGATCCTGCCAGTAGTCATATGCTTGTCTCAAAGATTAAGCCATGCATGTCTCAGTACAAGCCGCATTAAGGTGAAACCGCGAATGGCTCATTAAATCAGTTATGGTTCCTTAGATCGTACCCACGTTACTTGGATAACTGTGGTAATTCTAGAGCTAATACATGCAAACAGAGTCCCGACCAGAGATGGAAGGGACGCTTTTATTAGATCAAAACCAATCGGTCGGCTCGTCCGGTCCGTTTGCCTTGGTGACTCTGAATAACTTTGGGCTGATCGCACGGTCCTCGTACCGGCGACGCATCTTTCAAATGTCTGCCTTATCAACTGTCGATGGTAGGTTCTGCGCCTACCATGGTTGTAACGGGTAACGGGGAATCAGGGTTCGATTCCGGAGAGGGAGCCTGAGAAACGGCTACCACATCCAAGGAAGGCAGCAGGCGCGCAAATTACCCACTCCCGGCACGGGGAGGTAGTGACGAAAAATAACGATACGGGACTCATCCGAGGCCCCGTAATCGGAATGAGTACACTTTAAATCCTTTAACGAGTATCTATTGGAGGGCAAGTCTGGTGCCAGCAGCCGCGGTAATTCCAGCTCCAATAGCGTATATTAAAGTTGTTGCGGTTAAAAAGCTCGTAGTTGGATTTGTGTCCCACGCTGTTGGTTCACCGCCCGTCGGTGTTTAACTGGCATGTATCGTGGGACGTCCTGCCGGTGGGGCGAGCTGAAGGCGTGCGACGCGCCTCGTGCGTGCTCGTGCGTCCCGAGGCGGACCCCGTTGCAATCCTACCAGGGTGCTCTTGAGTGAGTGTCTCGGTGGGCCGGCACGTTTACTTTGAACAAATTAGAGTGCTTAAAGCAGGCAAGCCCGCCTGAATACTGTGTGCATGGAATAATGGAATAGGACCTCGGTTCTATTTTGTTGGTTTTCGGAACCCGAGGTAATGATTAATAGGGACAGGCGGGGGCATTCGTATTGCGACGTTAGAGGTGAAATTCTTGGATCGTCGCAAGACGAACAGAAGCGAAAGCATTTGCCAAGTATGTTTTCATTAATCAAGAACGAAAGTTAGAGGTTCGAAGGCGATCAGATACCGCCCTAGTTCTAACCATAAACGATGCCAGCCAGCGATCCGCCGCAGTTCCTCCGATGACTCGGCGGGCAGCCTCCGGGAAACCAAAGCTTTTGGGTTCCGGGGGAAGTATGGTTGCAAAGCTGAAACTTAAAGGAATTGACGGAAGGGCACCACCAGGAGTGGAGCCTGCGGCTTAATTTGACTCAACACGGGAAACCTCACCAGGCCCGGACACCGGAAGGATTGACAGATTGATAGCTCTTTCTTGATTCGGTGGGTGGTGGTGCATGGCCGTTCTTAGTTGGTGGAGCGATTTGTCTGGTTAATTCCGATAACGAACGAGACTCTAGCCTGCTAACTAGTCGCGTGACATCCTTCGTGCTGTCAGCGATTACTTTTCTTCTTAGAGGGACAGGCGGCTTCTAGCCGCACGAGATTGAGCAATAACAGGTCTGTGATGCCCTTAGATGTTCTGGGCCGCACGCGCGCTACACTGAAGGAATCAGCGTGTCTTCCTAGGCCGAAAGGTCGGGGTGAACCCGCTGAACCTCCTTCGTGCTAGGGATTGGGGCTTGCAATTGTTCCCCATGAACGAGGAATTCCCAGTAAGCGCGAGTCATAAGCTCGCGTTGATTACGTCCCTGCCCTTTGTACACACCGCCCGTCGCTACTACCGATTGAATGATTTAGTGAGGTCTTCGGACTGGTACGCGGCATTGACTCTGTCGTTGCCGATGCTACCGGAAAGATGACCAAACTTGATCATTTAGAGGAAGTAAAAGTCGTAACAAGGTTTCCGTAGGTGAACCTGCGGAAGGATCATTACCGACTAGACTGCATGTCTTTCGGTGTGCGTGTCGTGTCGCGCAACACGCTACCTGTACGGCTCGCAGTAGCCGTGCGCCGCGTGCGGAACCACGCGTGCTTCTCAAAACTAACGCCAATGTTGTGTGGTACGAGCGCTGAAGCGCTGGAGCGGCTGGCCTGCGGCACCTGGCGCCTGGCGCCGGTTTTGAATGACTTTCGCCCGACTGCCTGTCCGCTCCGGTGTGGAGCCGTACGACGCCCATCGGCCGTGAGGCCGTTGGACACAGAACGCTTGAACAGGGGCCGCCACACGCCTACGTCCCGCCTATGCAACTGTCTTGAAAGAGACAGTGGAAACTAAGAAAAGATCACCCAGGACGGTGGATCACTCGGCTCGTGGGTCGATGAAGAACGCAGCAAATTGCGCGTCGACATGTGAACTGCAGGACACATGAACATCGACGTTTCGAACGCACATTGCGGTCCATGGATTCCGTTCCCGGGCCACGTCTGGCTGAGGGTCGGCTACGTATACTGAAGCGCGCGGCGTTTGCCCCGCTTCGCAGACCTGGGAGCGTCGCGGCCGCCTGTGGGGCCGGCCGCGCCTCCTGAAATGTGCGATGCGCGCCCGTCGCCTGGCGGTTCGCATACCGGTACTTACTCGGTAGCGTGCACAGCCGGCTGGCGGTGTGGCGTGCGACACCTCGTACAACGACCTCAGAGCAGGCGAGACTACCCGCTGAATTTAAGCATATTACTAAGCGGAGGAAAAGAAACTAACAAGGATTCCCCCAGTAGCGGCGAGCGAACAGGGAAGAGTCCAGCACCGAACCCCGCAGGCTGCCGCCTGTCGTGGCATGTGGTGTTTGGGAGGGTCCACTACCCCGACGCCTCGCGCCGAGCCCAAGTCCAACTTGAATGAGGCCACGGCCCGTAGAGGGTGCCAGGCCCGTAGCGGCCGGTGCGAGCGTCGGCGGGACCTCTCCTTCGAGTCGGGTTGCTTGAGAGTGCAGCTCCAAGTGGGTGGTAAACTCCATCTGAGACTAAATATGACCACGAGACCGATAGCGAACAAGTACCGTGAGGGAAAGTTGAAAAGAACTTTGAAGAGAGAGTTCAAAAGTACGTGAAACCGTTCTGGGGTAAACGTGAGAAGTCCGAAAGGTCGAACGGGTGAGATTCACGCCCATCCGGCCACTGGCCTCCGCCCTCGGCAGATGGGGCCGGCCGCCCGCGCGGAGCAATCCGCGGCGGGGCCGTGTCCGGTTGCCTTTCCACTCGCCGCGGGGTGGGGCCGTTCCGGTGTGCGGTGGGCCGCACTTCTCCCCTAGTAGGACGTCGCGACCCGCTGGGTGCCGGCCTACGGCCCGGGTGCGCAGCCTGTCCTTCCGCGGGCCTCGGTTCGCGTCTGTTGGGCAGAGCCCCGGTGTCCTGGCTGGCTGCCCGGCGGTATATCTGGAGGAGTCGATTCGCCCCTTTGGGCGCTCGGGCTCCCGGCAAGCGCGCGCGGTTCTTCCCGGATGACGGACCTACCTGGCCCGGCCCCGGACCCGCGCCGCTGTTGGCTCGGGATGCTCTCGGGCGGAATAATCGCTCCCGTCAGCGGCGCTTCAGCTTTGGACAATTTCACGACCCGTCTTGAAACACGGACCAAGGAGTCTAACATGTGCGCGAGTCATTGGGCTGTACGAAACCTAAAGGCGTAATAATGAAAGTGAAGGTCTCGCCTTGCGCGGGCCGAGGGAGGATGGGGCTTCCCCGCCCTTCACGGGGCGGCGGCCTCCGCACTCCCGGGGCGTCTCGTCCTCATTGCGAGGTGAGGCGCACCTAGAGCGTACACGTTGGGACCCGAAAGATGGTGAACTATGCCTGGCCAGGACGAAGTCAGGGGAAACCCTGATGGAGGTCCGTAGCGATTCTGACGTGCAAATCGATCGTCGGAGCTGGGTATAGGGGCGAAAGACTAATCGAACCATCTAGTAGCTGGTTCCCTCCGAAGTTTCCCTCAGGATAGCTGGTGCTCGTACGAGTCTCATCCGGTAAAGCGAATGATTAGAGGCCTTGGGGCCGTAACGACCTCAACCTATTCTCAAACTTTAAATGGGTGAGATCTCCGGCTTGCTTGATATGCTGAAGCCGCGAGCAAACGACTCGGATCGGAGTGCCAAGTGGGCCACTTTTGGTAAGCAGAACTGGCGCTGTGGGATGAACCAAACGCCGAGTTAAGGCGCCCGAATCGACGCTCATGGGAAACCATGAAAGGCGTTGGTTGCTTAAGACAGCAGGACGGTGGCCATGGAAGTCGGAATCCGCTAAGGAGTGTGTAACAACTCACCTGCCGAAGCAACTAGCCCTGAAAATGGATGGCGCTGAAGCGTCGTGCCTATACTCGGCCGTCAGTCTGGCAGTCATGGCCGGTCCCTTGCGGCCGGCCGCGAAGCCCTGACGAGTAGGAGGGTCGCGGCGGTGGGCGCAGAAGGGTCTGGGCGTGAGCCTGCCTGGAGCCGCCGTCGGTGCAGATCTTGGTGGTAGTAGCAAATACTCCAGCGAGGCCCTGGAGGGCTGACGCGGAGAAGGGTTTCGTGTGAACAGCCGTTGCACACGAGTCAGTCGATCCTAAGCCTAGGAGGAAATCCGATGTTGATGGGGGCCGTCATAGCATGATGCACTTTGTGCTGGCCCCCGTTGGGCGAAAGGGAATCCGGTTCCTATTCCGGAACCCGGCAGCGGAACCGATACAAGTCGGGCCCCTCTTTTAGAGATGCTCGTCGGGGTAACCCAAAAGGACCCGGAGACGCCGTCGGGAGATCGGGGAAGAGTTTTCTTTTCTGCATGAGCGTTCGAGTTCCCTGGAATCCTCTAGCAGGGAGATAGGGTTTGGAACGCGAAGAGCACCGCAGTTGCGGCGGTGTCCCGATCTTCCCCTCGGACCTTGAAAATCCGGGGAGAGGGCCACGTGGAGGTGTCGCGCCGGTTCGTACCCATATCCGCAGCAGGTCTCCAAGGTGAAGAGCCTCTAGTCGATAGAATAATGTAGGTAAGGGAAGTCGGCAAATTGGATCCGTAACTTCGGGATAAGGATTGGCTCTGAGGATCGGGGCGTGTCGGGCTTGGTCGGGAAGTGGGTCAGCGCTAACGTGCCGGCCTGGGCGAGGTGAGTGCCGTAGGGGTGCCGGTAAGTGCGGGCGTTTAGCGCGGGCGTGGTCTGCTCTCGCCGTTGTTGGCCTCGTGCTGGCCGGCGGTGCAGGATGCGGCGCGCCTGCGCGGCGTTCGCGCCCCGGTGCTTCAACCTGCGTGCAGGATCCGAGCTCGGTCCCGTGCCTTGGCCTCCCACGGATCTTCCTTGCTGCGAGGCCGCGTCCGCCTTAGCGTGCTCCTCCGGGGGCGCGCGGGTGCGCGGATTCTCTTCGGCCGCCATTCAACGATCAACTCAGAACTGGCACGGACTGGGGGAATCCGACTGTCTAATAAAACAAAGCATTGCGATGGCCCTAGCGGGTGTTGACGCAATGTGATTTCTGCCCAGTGCTCTGAATGTCAACGTGAAGAAATTCAAGCAAGCGCGGGTAAACGGCGGAGTAACTATGACTCTCTTAAGGTGGCCAAGTGGCGGCGGTGTGGCTGCATCCGGACTTGGCTTTTCGAAGTGCGGTCTTGATGTAGTCGTGCTGCTGCTGCGAGGTGCCTTCCTTGGGTTATAGTTACAGGGAGAGTGATGCGCAATACATGGGCCTAGCCCTCTTAGCCTCTCCTCTCCTGCGGTCTTCTCCCCTTCTCGTGGGCCCGCTGATTTTAGCAGAGTGGAAGACCGCACCAGGGGCTTGGGGGGGTTACCAGCCCCCCCTCGCACTATCCCTTTTTTTAGTTGGGGGCAGTAACCAGAGAAAAAGTGGTGGCCCTTCCGCTGAAGGTGCCACCCCAACTCCCCCAGCACCTAGCCGGCCAACCGGCCGTGCCGAAAATCTTGTAACTGTTGCAGCTGTATACGCCTGTAGTGAGTGCCACCGCAGCTTCACCACCAAAAACGGTCTCGGGGTCCATCGCCGCCGCCAACACCTTGCGGCCGCCAACGCGGAGATCGTCACGGAGAGGCATCGCGCGAGGTGGACGGAGGAAGAAGTCCTGTCGCTCGCCAAGGCAGAGGCCGAACTGTTCCTCGAGAGGGACGCCCGGTTCTTCTTTGTAAATCAAGAGCTCATCAGGATGTTCCCCGACCGAACGCTTGAGGCAATCAAGTGCCGACGGCGGCAAGCTGCCCACAAGCAGCTTGTCCGCCAATTCATGGAGGCGCTTGAGATCGGTCGGGGGGAAGAGCCGGCGTCCCGCCGGGGAGCGGCGAGCCCGCTGCCTGACGCGGGCGAGGCCGCTGCGCCGCCCGTCCGACGCAGCCGAGGACTTCGCGGCCGACACCACCGGGCCGCCGCCGGAGGGGCCGACTGACGCCGCCATCTGGGAGCATCTGGCGGGGCTACCCGCTTCCGCCCAGCGTTTCTCTGCCCTGGATCGTGTCATCGGTCTGGGGCGGGGCACGCCGCCCGATGTCATCCTGGGCATGCTCCCGGATGCCCTTGCGTCGGTCGGGTCCAGAGGGGAGAGATCGATCACCAGGACACAGCGGCCGCGCCAACCATCGAAGCGGCCGCCTGCCGCGCCGCCGACGCAGAAGCGCAAGCGGCGCCGCTGGGAGTACGCGAGAACGCAGGATGCCTTCCGACGGTCGCGTGCGCGTTGCGTGCGCGGCCTCTTGGATGGCACCCTGC
>NW_025725500.1:0-2500 GCF_021461395.2 Schistocerca americana | reverse complement strand
TTTGCTCGCACTCGCAATGTGCAATCCACCCCTATAACGTGCGTTTCATGAAGAGTTATGTCCAATATGCGACATTCCCGCTGTCCCTATACATGAGCTGCGAGCTGTACCACGTACGAGCTACAGACGCGAGCGCGTTGCTCTCTGTACGAATGCAGATGCTCAGCGGCAGCTAGGAGGCGCTCCATCCATTGTCGGTACCGGTGAGCGTTGCACTCGCAGTCGCAAAAACGTACGGCAAGTATATTACTCGGAAGAGTCAATGACAGTCCAAGCCCCCTGCGTGGGAAGAGTCTTCCTAGGCCATGACCCACCGGAGGGCGCAGCGTCCCCCACCCCAGACATGTGACGTCACACTATCGGTATTGACGACTAGACTGATTCCTTATAATCATTTGCCATACACCGGTGGAAGCTGCCGAGACGAGTAACTACATAGCGGGCTCGCCGTGTCACTAATGTACAGAGATACAATAGTTTCGACTGGAACCGGGATTAAACGTATACACGGCGCTGATTAGTAATAGATAGAGCCATCAGAATACAGATAATGTATACAACTGTCCGTATACATGCTGAAAGACTCTGCTCACAATCACACGTCAGCCAGACACTCTTATCAACGCACTACTCTCTGCCTGGTAACAGGCACACAGACAATATCTAAGCACCAGCATGGAACAACACCCAGTGCATCCTCTCTGCCACATTAGACAATCCACACTATCATAACCAGACCGGGAGGTCCACTCGGAAAACAGAATATCCCACCCTTCCGACAACCACCATTGCTCAGCTAAGCCACCAACACCCACACATGTCCTACACAGGGGTGCACCCAACATCACAATACTGCCTCCTGTCACACCACACAAACAATGGCACGAATGAAAGACACAGGTCTGCCACAAGCATGGAATCAGAGCGCCGCCTGTTATGAGCCAAAGGTGCACCCTGACGTGGCAAATCAGATGATGCCGCAGTCATTTACTTACGATAATCACAATCAACAAACCAGCCCCCCCCCCCCCCCCCCCGAAAACACCTTTCCTTACAACAATGTGTGCCTTAACCTAACCCGTATTGTGCCTTAACCTAACCCGTATTGTGCTTAACCTAACCCGTATTGTGCCTTAACCTAACCCGTATTGTGCCTTAACCTAACCCATATTGCGCCTTAACCTAACCCATATTGCGCCTTAACCTAACCCATATTGCGCCTTAACCTAACCCATATTGCGCCTTAACCTAACCCATATTGCGCCTTAACCTACCCATATTGCGCCTTAACCTACCCATATTGCGCCTTAACCTAACCCATATTGCGCCTTACCTAACCCATATTGCGCCTTAACCTAACCCATATTGCGCCTTAACCTAACCCATATTGTACCTTAACCTAACCCATATTGTACCTTAACCTAACCTATATTGTACCTTAACCTAACCTATATTGTACCTTAACCTAACCTATATTGTACCTTAACCTAACCTATATTGGGCCTTAACCTAACCTATATTGGGCCTTAACCTAACCTATATTGGGCCTTAACCTAACCTATATTGGGCCTTAACGTAACCCACGTTGCGCCTTAACGTAACCCACGTTGCGCCTTAACGTAACCCACGTTGCGCCTTAACGTAACCCACGTTGCGCCTTAACGTAACCCACGTTGCGCCTTAACGTAACCCACGTTGCGCCTTAACGTAACCCACGTTGCGCCTTAACGTAACCCACGTTGCGCCTTAACCCAACACACGTTGCGCCTTAACCCAACACACGTTGGGCCTTAACCCAACACACGTTGGCCTTAACCCAACACACGTTGGGCCTTAACCCAACACACGTTGGGCCTTAACCAACACACGTTGGGCCTTAACCCAACACCACGTTGGGCCTTAACCCAACACACGTTGGGCCTTAACCCAACACACGTTGGGCCTTAACCCCAACACACGTTGGGCCTTAACCCAACACACGTTGGGCTTAACCCAACACACGTTGGGCCTTAACCCAACACACGTTGGGCCTTAACCCAACACACGTTGGGCCTTAACCCAACACACGTTGGGCCTTAACCCAACACACGTTGGGCCTTAACCCAACACACGTTGGGCCTTAACCCAACACACGTTGGGCCTTAACCCAACACACGTTGGGCCTTAACCCAACACACGTTGGGCCTTAACCCAACACACGTTGGGCCTTAACCCAACACACGTTGGGCCTTAACCCAACACACGTTGGGCCTTAACCCAACACACGTTGGGCCTTAACCCAACACACGTTGGGCCTTAACCCCAACACACGTTGGGCCTTAACCCAACACACGTTGGGCCTTAACCCAACACACGTTGGGCCTTAACCCAACACACGTTGGGCCTTAACCCAACACACGTTGGGCCTTAACCTGCTCTGTAATTGTCATACGACGCGTTAAATTAGTGTGGTGTTGCCTAACTGCAACCCCCGCAATATAGTTTGCTACTCGCACTGCCT
>NW_025725499.1:0-30399 GCF_021461395.2 Schistocerca americana | reverse complement strand
CTAACCTCTGACGCCTGACGTGTTTGAATGCTTAACCTAAGTTTGACGCTTAACCTAACCCAAGTCCCCTTAACCTAACCCACGTCCACCTAACCTAACCTAACGTAGACGTGTAAACGTAATGTGTAACGCGTAACGTGTAAGGTCGGCTGTCGTGTGTGCTTGACGGCAGATTGGGTTGGTCTGTAGATTCGGATTGCGGTTTGCCTCGGTCGAGGGGTTGGGTCGGAAGCGGCGAGGGGCGGCGGCGCCTGTTGCGCAGGCGGCGTCCGTTTGCGGCGGGCAATTGTTGAGAAACGGCTGTGAATGTTGGCGGGCGAGAGGAGGAGGACGGCGCGCGATGTGGCCCGACGGCTGCGGGCCGATCGGGAAACGGCGGGAGGGCGACGGAAGGCGATGGGGCGGCGGAGGCGCGTTTGCACGGCCGTCATCGCCGCACGCCTCGGCTTGTGTGGCTGTGGCGCCGGCCGCGCTGGCCGGGCTGCCGCGGCGACGGTGTGGGAGTTTTGCCGAAGGTTTGGCCATTGTGGCGGGTCGTCGGCTGGGGCTGTGGGGGCGGCATTTGGGCGGGGGCGGCGATTCTCGGCGGGCCGACCCAGGCTGTAGCGCGCGGTAGCTGCAGTTTGGCCGTGGTTTGCGGCGCTGCCGTGGCGACTGGTTGGCGACTGTGGTGTGGCTGTGTGTAGCCCCATCCTCGGTGGTTTGAAAGGCGCGGGCGGTTGTGGCGCAGGTTTGGGGCTGCTCCGCACAGGCTGTCGGACGTTGGGCGGTAGCAAGCGCGGGAGGCGCGGCGCGGCGGCGCGCAGAGTGGCGGCCGCTCTCTCGGCCGTCCGCGCCCGCCCGCGACACTGGCTGGGCCTTGTGATTCTCTGCTCTTGTGCTTGCGTGCCTGCCGTCCCGCTCGCTCTCGCTGTGTGTTACGCGCGTCGTCGAAATGGCAGATCAGGCGGCTACGAACGAGACTGCTGCGGCACCCGCCGCCACCGGCACTACGAAGAAGGCCAAGTCTGCGTCGTCTGCGAAGAAGCCGCGCGCCAAGCCTGCGCACCCGCGCACCTCTGAGATGGTGACGGCCGCCATCAAGAGTCTGAAGGAGCGCGGCGGGTCGTCGCTGCAGGCGATCAAGAAGTACATAGCCGCGCACTACAAGCTGGACGCGGAGAAGCTGGCGCCGTTTATCAAGAAGTACCTCAAGTCGGCCGTCGTGGCGGGCGAGCTGGTGCAGACGAAGGGGAAGGGCGCGTCCGGCTCGTTCAAGCTTGCCGGCGCCGGCGGCGGGGGGGCGGCCGAGGGCGGCAAGGCTCGTGCTGGCGGTGCCAAGAAGAAGCGCGCCGCTCCGGCCAGCAAGGAGAAGAAGGGCGCCCGTGCGGCCGGCGCAAAGAAGGCTGGTGGCGTGAAGGCGGCGACCGGTCGGAAGGCGGGCGCCGCCAAGAAGGCGTCTGCGGCGTCGGCCGCTCCCGCGGGTGCGAAGAAGGCGGCTGCGGCCAAGCCGGCCAAGGCCAAGTCGCCGTCGAAGGCGAAGAAGGCCGCCAAGGTTCCGACGAAGAAGCCGAAGGCGCCGCGCCCGAAGAAGGCGACGACGCCGTCTAAGGCGAAGGCTTCGCCCAAGAAGAAGAAGTAGAGTAGAGGAGAAAGAGATGGGAAAGGAAGGGTTTGGCGCTTGACTCCGTCGTCCCCACCCCCCGTCGTCGTCTAGTGGCGCGCAAGAGACGCGCGGCCCAAAACGGCCCTTCTCAGGGCCATCAAAGCACGTCGGGGAAGGTTTTGATTGTCGTGTTGCGTTTGGTGTGGGTGTCTGTCTGGCGTTTCTGTATGCCCGTGGGGATGCTGTTTGCGTGCCGTGGTGGTTGGATTGCGGGGGTCGGTGGCGGGTGTGGGCGGCGGTAGCGGTAAGCGGTGTTGTTGTTGTTGTTGTTGTCGTGGTTGATTGTCGCCGTGTTTGTTTTGTGGCGGCGGCCGACGGTTGGTTTTCTGTCACGTTGTTTTGTTTGAATACGTTGGTTGGCTTGCCTGCGTTCGTTCTTCTCGGATGTCTGTCTTGTCGAGTCGTGTCTGGTCTTTGTTTTGTTCCTTTGTGTGTGTGTGTGTTATGTTTTGCAACGGGGGGGCACGTTGAGATGCGGAAGGAGTCGGCGGGGATTTCGGTGGCGTGTAGAGCGAGCGAGCGCGCCTGCCTGGCCGTTGGCCGTCGGAGTGGAGTGCGGGTTTTTTTTGTTTTCGAAACGAAAGCGGCGGCCGGCCAGCCACCCGTGCGGTGTGACGTCGGCCGTTGGGTATTGTGCGCTTTGAGCGCCGGGGAGGGATGATGTGTGATTGTTGCGCGCTGCTAGCAGGCAGGCAGAGTGAGCGGGTGTGGCGGACGGACGGGAAGTGGTGGTTTTTGTTTTTGGGTTGCGGGGCGAGAGGCAGGCGACCGACAAAGTTTGCTCGCGACGGAGAGATGTTAGTGGCCCTGAAAAGGGCCGTTTTTGTTTGTGCGGTGCGGTGCCGCGGCGCGGTTTAGGCGCGCTCGCCGCGGATGCGGCGCGCGAGCTGGATGTCCTTGGGCATGATGGTGACGCGCTTGGCGTGGATTGCGCACAGGTTGGTGTCTTCGAAGAGGCCGACGAGGTAGGCCTCGCTGGCCTCCTGCAGGGCCATGACTGCGGAGCTCTGGAAGCGCAGGTCGGTCTTGAAGTCCTGGGCGATCTCGCGCACTAGGCGCTGGAATGGCAGCTTGCGGATGAGCAGCTCTGTGCTCTTCTGGTAGCGCCTGATTTCTCGCAGGGCGACGGTGCCCGGCCTGTAGCGGTGGGGCTTCTTGACGCCTCCGGTGGCGGGCGCGCTCTTCCTCGCCGCCTTGGTGGCGAGCTGTTTGCGCGGCGCCTTTCCGCCGGTGGACTTGCGGGCCGTTTGCTTTGTGCGGGCCATGGCGGTAGCGGTAGCGGTAGCGGAGCGGCGTGCGTGGAGGTTAGGTGCGGCGCGGCGTCCGGTGCTGCCTTGACAACGGGCCCGCGCGCCTCCGTGCTGCGCTTATATGCCCTCGGTTGCGCGTGGTGGGGGGAGGGCGGGCCAGAGTCTATATAGGGGGGCGGCGGGCGCGCTGGGCGCAGACCGTAGCCGACTCGCCAGCCGCTGCAGCTGCTGTTTGTGCACGTTTTGCTTTGCCCGAGGAAGGAAGGATGACAGGCCGCGGCAAGGGAGGAAAGGGGCTCGGCAAGGGTGGCGCCAAGCGGCACCGCAAGGTGTTGCGCGACAACATCCAGGGCATCACGAAGCCCGCCATCCGCCGCCTGGCTCGCAGGGGCGGCGTGAAGCGCATCTCTGGTCTGATCTACGAGGAGACCCGCGGGGTGCTGAAGGTGTTCCTGGAGAACGTGATCCGCGACGCGGTGACGTACACTGAGCACGCCAAGCGCAAGACTGTGACGGCCATGGACGTGGTGTACGCCCTGAAGAGGCAGGGGCGCACCCTGTACGGTTTCGGCGGTTAGGCTGCGTCGCAGCGGGCGCTGGCCTTCCCGCGGCCGTGCTTGTGGGTGGGAGAGACTAGAAAACGGCCCTTTTCAGGGCCACCACACTGTTCGGAAGTTGAAAAGTGCGAAAGAGTCTGTGTTGTTGCTGCGTGTGTGCGCGCTGTGTTGTTTGTTTGTTTGTTTCTTTCTTTCCGTTTGAGCGACGTGATGTGACTGGGAGGGGAGAAGGAAAGGAAACGTGTCATGTGGCTGGCTGTGTGTGGAGCTGCTTCGTTTGTGTGTCTTTGTATCGATCGCGACGGAGATGGCGGGCGGGCTGTGTGTTGTTGTGCGAGAGGCGGTGATTATTTGCTTGCGTGGTTTGTCTCTGTGTGTTTGTTTGCGGCGGCGTTGGGGTTTCCGAGGCAAGGCGTGTGGGCATAGGCGGCCGGATCAGCTGTTTCGTTCGTGTCGACGGCCGTTGCGCGCGGGAGTGGAGGGCGGTGTGTCGACACGCCTCCCTTTAACAATGGTCATTATTGCTGCCGTTGTCGGTTTGGAAGGCGACTGCGACGGTGCAAAATGTGTGCGTGTGTGTGTGTGTTGGGCCACACGGGCTGTGTGGACGACAAGATGGCGGACGTGCGCCGGCGGCGGCTGTGCTGTGACAGTGCAAAGTTAAAACAAAACAAGGTGCGGCGAGGACGACTGAAATTTTGCTTTGGACGTAGGTTTGTGTGGTGGCCCTGAAAAGGGCCGATTGTTGTGGGCCGAGCCGGCAAAGCGCGTTGCGTGCAGGGGAGCACGCGGCGCTGCGATTGCCTGGCCTCCTTTAGGCCTTCTTCTCGGTCTTCTTTGGCAGCAGGACGGCCTGGATGTTGGGCAGGACACCACCCTGTGCGATGGTGACGCCCGACAGGAGCTTGTTGAGCTCCTCGTCGTTGCGGATGGCAAGCTGCAGGTGGCGCGGGATGATGCGCGTCTTCTTGTTGTCGCGGGCCGCGTTTCCGGCCAGCTCGAGCACCTCAGCCGCGAGGTACTCCATGACGGCGGCGAGGTAGACGGGCGCCCCGGCGCCGACGCGCTCTGCGTAGTTTCCCTTGCGCAGGAGGCGGTGGATTCTGCCGACCGGGAACTGGAGCCCAGCCCTGCTTGAGCGGGACTTTGACTTGCCCTTGACTTTGCCTCCCTTTCCGCGTCCGGACATGGCGATGGGCTAGCGACGGTGCACACGAAACGGAAACGAAAACGACCGGTGCGAGCGGCAGCGAGTCGAGCAGCGGAGTGCGTGCCGGCGCAGCCGGGGTGGGGGTGCTTTATGGGCTCGGGTGCGGCGGCCGGTTGCGCGCGCGCCCCATTGGTCGGCGGCCGCAACAGGGCGAGCTGGTAAAGGTGCGGCGGCGGCTGGCGGCGGGTGCCACTGTGTGGGGAGACGCTGACTAGAGCGGAGCGCTTGCTACTGGTGTTGCTGCTGCCGTACGTTGGTTGGAGATGCCGCCCAAGACTAGCGGGAAGGCCGCCAAGAAGGCTGGCAAGGCGCAGAAGAACATTTCGAAGGGCGACAAGAAGAAGAAGCGCAAGAGGAAGGAGAGCTATGCCATCTACATCTACAAGGTGCTGAAGCAGGTGCACCCTGACACGGGCATCTCGTCGAAGGCGATGAGCATCATGAACAGCTTCGTGAACGACATTTTCGAGCGCATTGCGGCCGAGGCTTCTCGCCTGGCGCACTACAACAAGCGCTCGACCATCACGTCCCGCGAGATCCAGACCGCTGTGCGGCTGTTGCTGCCTGGCGAGCTGGCCAAGCACGCCGTGAGCGAGGGCACGAAGGCGGTGACCAAGTACACGAGCTCCAAGTAAGGAGGTGGCTCTGGAATGGAAGGAAGGATGGAGAAGGCTCCTCCGTTGCGAGAGCGGCGAAACGGCCCTTTTCAGGGCCACCAACTTGCCTTTTGCGGGAAGGGCGGAATTGTTGTTGTTGTTGTTGTTTGTGTGGACGGCTGTGATGTATGTGTGCATTTTGATTGTGGGTGGGGGGGCGCGTCAAAGCGTGTTGCGCGGGGTACGGCCACGAGGTTGGTCGCCGTGGCGTGGAATGGTGGCACGCCTCGTTGGCGTGGTTTTTGACCCATTGGTGTTGTTGGGGTGTGTGTGTGTTTGTGTGTTACCCGTCTGCGAGGGGGGACAGTGCGATCGGCGACTTTTGTGTCACCGTAACGACGGCCGTTTGCGGGTTTGTTTTTTTGCACATCATACATGGCGAGGGTGAAATGTGAAATGTTTTTGTTTGGTTTGTTTTTGCCGCCCACTATTCCCTTTGCTGTACGCCGAGTTTGACAATGGTGCGACGTAACTGCAGCGTGGAGGTGTGTGAGTGACGTTGAAATGAACGTGCCATTAAGACGCATTGTTGTTGTATTGTACTGTACGTGTACGGCGACACGCACGATGATGTACCATTCGACTCTGATGTTTGATAGCCGTGTCTGACTGATTGCGTACGACGCACGCACACCGATGTCGTCATTCAAGATGCACGCTAGACGGCGGCGGCGGCGGCGGCGCCGGTCGTTTGTTTGGCGAATGTCTGTACACGTGTTTGTCTGTGTCCATCCGGTATGTATTTGTTTGTTTGTTTGAAAGTGTTTTGTGTGTCGGTGACGTGGTCCGATCCGTCGCCCCCTGAGTAACTGTCGATCGGCGCGATAGACCGGCGTCACGCAACTGAACCGAAGTCTTGGGCACACCCGTCATACTGTTGTACACCGTCGCGCTGAGAACGGTAACGAAAGGTTGACTCTGATCGGTCGAATGTCTGGGCAGAACGTGAGGAATGAGGCAAGAGTGCAAGGAGGGGGGGGCAAAAGAGAGAGGAAGGGAAAAAGGGGAGAAACGCATTCGTAGAGCAACGGAACGTTCCCGTGTCGGAGGCGTATTGGAGCCGCACTGAAATGCGTTTAACGGCGGCGCGGCTGCAAGTGTCTGCCGTGGTGAACGTTACCTTTGACGGCTGCATTGGGCTTTGCCTTTGCTTTCGCTTTCGCTTTCGCTTTCCCGGATGTACGTAACGTTTGTTGATATGGTTCTGAGGAAGAGTGTATGACAGTGCCGTGCCGTCCATGTTCGTGTGCCCTCCCATTGTGTGTATGCTATTGTCTGTGTACTTGAATGATGTATGTAGGTGTTAGTGGACATGTTTTACCAGTGGGGGGAAATGGATCGTCGATAGTTGCCGTCACTCTGTCACGGTCGAGATGACGCACCCTCCGTACAGAAAGGTGTCGAGAAAGTGAGTGTGTGTGTGTGTGTGTGTGTGTGTGTGTGCGTGCGTGCGTCCGTGAATTGGCAGTGTTTGGAGGTGGGCGTGCCCTGCATGTGGCCCGGAAAAGGCTGTTCGTTAGGCGGTAGTGTTGTGTGGACAGGGGAGGGGCATGCGTAACGCTGCTGGCATGGCATTTCGGGAGATGGGAGGGGGCAAACGAGGAAACGAGGAGCGGCGGCCAAAGACGGGACGGGGAGGGGCGCGGTGTGGGTGGCTTGCGCCTGTGCTCGGCGTTGTGGTTTGTGCAAAAGAGGAGGAGAAAAACAATGTGAGTTGCCAGGGAGGGGAGCGGTGTTGTGTTGTGGTTGTCGTGGTGTAGCCGCAGACGCGGCTGTCAGTGAACGTGGCGAGACGGACGGATGCGCGGAGGGGCGGGGGCGGGGGCGGCGCATTTCGCCGGTGCCGTGCCGTGCCGTGCCGTGCCTGAAAGCCGCGTGGTCGCTGTGTTGTTGGTGGCGTGGGGGCGAGGAGAGTACCGTACGGGTGTGCTTGTGCGCCGGAAATGGCACACTGCGCCCGCCCGTCTTGGAGGCTGATGGCTGTGGTGTGGAAATGGGGCGCGGTGATGTTGAAGCACAGAAAAGAAACCAAGAAAACGGAAGGCGTGATGCGGCGGTGGTGGTGAGAGCGGGAAAAACAAAACAAAAGAAAAAAAACAACAAAAAAAAAGAAGGAAAAACAACAAGAAACAAAAAAGAAAACAAAAAGTCTATCAATATTAAAATGTAAATGGAAATGGAAATGGACCCAGGTATAACCTCCCTGCACAAATAGCAGAGAGTCCGATGATAATAAAAATGTGCCAGAATGTTAACGTCCCTACAAAACAAACCCAACGATAATATTAATGAAAGAGTGAACCGTATGTAACATTGCAACAGACATAATGAAACCTGATAAATTGTATAAGGGCAGCAGCCGTTGACCTTTGGCCCTGTATTCAGAATAAAAAGAGCCAAAGATCGTTACCCCAATGAAAAAGACACTGAAACACGTATGTAACATAGTAGCGATGGCGAGACATTGTAGCATCTGTGACCAGAGAGTTTGCGCTGGACTGCGCGAGTGTTGCGAGCGGTTCTCAGTCAGTCAGTCAGTCTGTGTAGTTGAGGGCTGTACTCTGTCAGTAGTCGTCGCGTGCAGTACGCTAATAGTCGTCATGCAGAGCGGTCGGTCAGTAGTAGCAGCCGAGTGCGGTTGTGTGATGTAGGCGGTCGGCAACACTGGTCAAGATGGTGAATAAGGTATACTGTTAATTAATATAATCATTAGATAATGAGAAATTGTATTTATTGTAATTATGCTCCAACAAGTTCCCCAATAATAATTTTTATTTCAAAAGCATTTTTCAAACATTTAATCTTTTATTGAACTAAAGAGTTCGTTCCACTTCTTTGAAGAAAAATGTCACTAAAATCACAAAAAAAGAGAATATTATTATTTGCAATGCAGTTCCTCCAAGCGCTGCGCAACAACCAGAGCAGAAATGTGACATCCATTTATTCGGAGGTAAGACTTTAATTCCGATTGTTTTGCACAGGGCCAAAGACCGATATTTCGGTTTAATTGAAGTTTCTTGTCACTGAACGGACTTTTTTAAATGTTGTGTGAAGACTTTATATTTGAGTCAGATTGCGAATTGCACATTGTTGTTGCCATTTTCAATACCTCTCATTGTGGGCGAGGTTACAATTAGCGCAATGTCCATTAGCATCCGTAAATAACATTGTCCATTATTTTAAATATTGCTGGGAGGTTACAACACACACACAAAACAAAAAACAAAAAGAAACAAAAAATTGCATTTATATCCGCTCCTCGATTGTAGATACCCCTTACACAGCTGTGTGCAATGAATGAGTGCTGGCTGGTAATTAATTGCACTCCTTGGAGGGAAATGCCATAGGAAGTAGTCTTTAAAAAGTGAATGTTTTTCGTTAAGAGACAAAAGTTACTTTAGAAAAAAAGTAATAGTGGGGCTTGTGTTGTTGAACAAAATAAGTACAATGAACATACGTTATCAGATTTGCGCAATGCAGCGTCACACCACCTCTTGATTATAACACAATATACTATACATCGTCCCGAACCGTGACCAGAGTCGCGAGACGAGCAGAGCACGCCGCCGACGCCCGCTCAGTACAACCGTCCACCCGCTACTACTGTCGACCGACTACTACCTCTCCCGACTCGCGCTACAATATATATAACAACTGTTCCTGGCGACCCGGTGCGTGCCACTACTGTCGTCTGGCGCGGTCCAAGCGCCGACTAGCAGCGATAAAGAACTCTCTGGTCAGACAGAGATGCTGTCATGCCTCGCCATCGCTCTGGTAATGAATACATACGTGTTGCAGCGTGCGTACCACCGGAACACGCAGTGGCGGAGCCAAAGACTGTGTTGTCGAGGTCGAGTGCGAGTGGGAAGAGAGGCAGCGTCGGCACGGAGATGCAAGCGAGCGCGAGACGCACGGGGGCTGCGGCGTGGCGCGTTTGCGGTCGGCGCCTTTGGTGGCAACGGCCGGGACAAGCAGCGGTGTATGGTGTGGTGCGGGGCGGACAGGGGCGGCGGTGGACGGGGAGGAGGCGGCGCGACGACGGCATGGGGGCGAAAACGGGACGGGGGACGGCGGATGTTGAGAGGCGTCACGCGCGGACAGGACACAGACACAGAGACACACAGAGTGGAAAGGGAGGGTGCGCGGTAGTAGTTGGGAATGTGCGTACCGTGCGGGATGGGAGTGGGCGAGGAACACGGTCGTGGCCCCTGTTTTGGGTGCGTGTGATGACGTCGGTGTGTTGTGGGAAGGGAAGGTGCTGTGGCGGCGGCGCGTAATGGGCGTAGGCCGAAAAGAGAAAGGAACGTGGGCAGTGTGTTGGCAAGCGTCGGTTCGACTGCGACGTTGATGGGCAGGGCAGGGCAAGGTTAATGGTGGTAGGAGTAGGCGTGTGGGCGCAAAAAATCTGCCGCTGCAGGCGGTGCCGTAACCGCCATGGCGGGAAGGAGAGAGGGCCAAAGAAAGAAAGAAAGAAGAAAAAAAAGGAGGGGGGGGGGGGCGAAAGTGGAGAGGCGGTGGTGTGAGAAGGGCGGGGGCGGAAGGAAGGCAGGAAGGACAAGAGGCGAGGCGACGGCTTGCTTTGTGTATCGGTCGGTCTCTGGCTATGCTTCGTTTTCTGCAGCAGGGTCGGTGCGCGGCGTGGCTCGCGGCAGTGGGAACGCCTGGTGGCTGGACGGCCAGCAATGCGGTTGGATGGGCGGCCACAGCACCGCACCTGTGCCCGAGGAGGAGACGCTGGCGGCGGGCCCTGAGGTGAGGCCGGCTCGGCTGGGGCTGTGGATGTGTAGGTGTGCGCCGCTGCTGCAACAACGAGTAAAACGCGAGAAGAAGGGATGGCGGTAGAGAGGAAAAAAAAAAAAAAGGTCGTGTTGTGTTGATGCGCAGGCAGACGCGTACAGAGGGACGAGCCCGGTCTGCAGCAGGGTGTGGCCGTGCCGAGTGCAGAGCAGCGGCGGCTCGGTTCGGTTCGGCCCGGCCCGGCGGGCCGCGCTGTTGTCGCGGACGTGAGCGCCCCCTGGCGGGTGGCCGGAGGCGGCGCGGCGTGTTGGACGTGTGGCTGGTGGCAGTGCACAATTTGCGAGTGGCTGGCGGTGTGGTGTGGCGGTTGGCGCGTCGGGCGGCGGAGAGGTATGTGTTGCGGGCGCCCTTTGCTGCGCTGCGTCGTTGCGTGTGCCGTACAGGGCGGGCGCTTGTCGACTGTGTGGGCGGTGTGGCGAATTGGCGTGAAACGGCTGCCGAGAGGTGTGTGGTAGCGAGCCGGTCGGTGGTGTCAGTGCGAAGGGGAATGTGCGTGCGTTTGGCGGTTTCGGTGTGCTTTTTGCGGCGTGAGAGTGGGAATTAGTGGGGCCGGCTGTTGTGTTGGTTCCTTGTGTCTTGTGTCGCGTAGCTTGATGGCAACGTGGAAGGACGCCGGTTTCGTTTCGAGCCTTGCGTGTGGTTGTCGACGTTGACTGGTTGGCGTGTGCCGATGCACGTGCATGTGTGGGTCGCGAGTGCGTTTTTGGCTGGCTGTGTGTGTGTGTGTGTGTGTGTTTTGGGGGGGAAGGGGGAGGCGGTGGTGAAAGTGCAGTCGTTGCCACGGGCGTCGTCGGGTGGGGCTGGGGCTGTGCGTCGTGGCGGAAAGGTGGTAGGTTGCGGGAAGCGAGCCCGTCGTTGACGGTGTCGCGTGAGTTGTGAATCGAGTGGGGCGCGGGGCGCGGGACAGGAGCAGCGTGCCGCTGCGTCGTGGTCGTCAGCAGAGGCTGTGCGTGTGCTTGTCCTTTTTGTGGGCGGTTCGTGCGAGGCGTTTTTGTTTTGTGTTGCCCTAGTTGTTAGTTTATTTTGTTTGTGTTTGTTATTTTGAGACGACGACTGGTTGGTGGCGTGCGCGCGAAGTGGCGGTGTGCGCTTCCCGTGTCGTTTGTGTTGTTTGGTTTTTTTGTTTTTGTGTGTTTTTTTTTTTTTTTTTTTTGCACTGGGCCCCGGTGGGTGGGTGCGTGTGTGTCGATTGCCGGCTGGCGAGAGGTGCGCCATCGGCGGGGTGGGTCGCCGGCACAAGTAGAGGCGGCGGCGTTGTTGCTGTTGTTGTGTGGTGTTTGTTTTGTTCGGCTGTGTCGGCGAGCTGTGTTGCGGTGCGTGTGAATGGTGGTGCAAAAGTGCTGGCGTTGGGGCTGCGACTGCGACGGCGGCGAGCCGCGGGCGCGCCATTGATAGTGATGTTGTGAACAGCGGCTGTGTACGGTAGTGGTGTTGTTGTAGCACGACGTGCATCCGGGCCGGCGCGGAAAGCGCAGTTGCGGGCGGTTGCCCTTCGGTGCCAGCCATGTCGCGTGAGCGGCGGGTTGCTCTGGTGTCGACACGTGGTGCTCTGGGTTGTTGTGTGGTGCCCTTTGGCCGGTGGGGGTGGTTCGCGTGTGTCTCGTTCGCGCTCGGTGTCTGGTCGTGGTCGTGGTCGTGCTGCTCCCCCGTCTGTCGGCGGTTTCCGACGTCGTCTGTACGTTTTTGTTCGTTTGCGGCGTGCCTGCCGACGTCGTCCCGTCGCGACCTTTCAACCGAAAGTGTGGCGCCCGAAGGTGAACGAACGTAACCCTGACCTCGGCGCTTTACGCTGAGCCGAGCGAACCGAACCGAACCTAACGTGTGGTGTGGCGAGGTGAGCTCAGCCTGTGAGCCCCTAACGTCTACGTAAGGTAAGCTGTCCGGCTCACGCCTCACGTTTGAACGCTTTTGTAACCTACGTTTGACGCTTCTTAACCTAGCACTGACCCCTTAACCTAACGTGTAACCTAACCTAACCTAACCTAACCTAACCTAACCTCTGACGCCTGACGTGTTTGAATGCTTAACCTAAGTTTGACGCTTAACCTAACCCAAGTCCCCTTAACCTAACCCACGTCCACCTAACCTAACCTAACGTAGACGTGTAAACGTAATGTGTAACGCGTAACGTGTAAGGTCGGCTGTCGTGTGTGCTTGACGGCAGATTGGGTTGGTCTGTAGATTCGGATTGCGGTTTGCCTCGGTCGAGGGGTTGGGTCGGAAGCGGCGAGGGGCGGCGGCGCCTGTTGCGCAGGCGGCGTCCGTTTGCGGCGGGCAATTGTTGAGAAACGGCTGTGAATGTTGGCGGGCGAGAGGAGGAGGACGGCGCGCGATGTGGCCCGACGGCTGCGGGCCGATCGGGAAACGGCGGGAGGGCGACGGAAGGCGATGGGGCGGCGGAGGCGCGTTTGCACGGCCGTCATCGCCGCACGCCTCGGCTTGTGTGGCTGTGGCGCCGGCCGCGCTGGCCGGGCTGCCGCGGCGACGGTGTGGGAGTTTTGCCGAAGGTTTGGCCATTGTGGCGGGTCGTCGGCTGGGGCTGTGGGGGCGGCATTTGGGCGGGGGCGGCGATTCTCGGCGGGCCGACCCAGGCTGTAGCGCGCGGTAGCTGCAGTTTGGCCGTGGTTTGCGGCGCTGCCGTGGCGACTGGTTGGCGACTGTGGTGTGGCTGTGTGTAGCCCCATCCTCGGTGGTTTGAAAGGCGCGGGCGGTTGTGGCGCAGGTTTGGGGCTGCTCCGCACAGGCTGTCGGACGTTGGGCGGTAGCAAGCGCGGGAGGCGCGGCGCGGCGGCGCGCAGAGTGGCGGCCGCTCTCTCGGCCGTCCGCGCCCGCCCGCGACACTGGCTGGGCCTTGTGATTCTCTGCTCTTGTGCTTGCGTGCCTGCCGTCCCGCTCGCTCTCGCTGTGTGTTACGCGCGTCGTCGAAATGGCAGATCAGGCGGCTACGAACGAGACTGCTGCGGCACCCGCCGCCACCGGCACTACGAAGAAGGCCAAGTCTGCGTCGTCTGCGAAGAAGCCGCGCGCCAAGCCTGCGCACCCGCGCACCTCTGAGATGGTGACGGCCGCCATCAAGAGTCTGAAGGAGCGCGGCGGGTCGTCGCTGCAGGCGATCAAGAAGTACATAGCCGCGCACTACAAGCTGGACGCGGAGAAGCTGGCGCCGTTTATCAAGAAGTACCTCAAGTCGGCCGTCGTGGCGGGCGAGCTGGTGCAGACGAAGGGGAAGGGCGCGTCCGGCTCGTTCAAGCTTGCCGGCGCCGGCGGCGGGGGGGCGGCCGAGGGCGGCAAGGCTCGTGCTGGCGGTGCCAAGAAGAAGCGCGCCGCTCCGGCCAGCAAGGAGAAGAAGGGCGCCCGTGCGGCCGGCGCAAAGAAGGCTGGTGGCGTGAAGGCGGCGACCGGTCGGAAGGCGGGCGCCGCCAAGAAGGCGTCTGCGGCGTCGGCCGCTCCCGCGGGTGCGAAGAAGGCGGCTGCGGCCAAGCCGGCCAAGGCCAAGTCGCCGTCGAAGGCGAAGAAGGCCGCCAAGGTTCCGACGAAGAAGCCGAAGGCGCCGCGCCCGAAGAAGGCGACGACGCCGTCTAAGGCGAAGGCTTCGCCCAAGAAGAAGAAGTAGAGTAGAGGAGAAAGAGATGGGAAAGGAAGGGTTTGGCGCTTGACTCCGTCGTCCCCACCCCCCGTCGTCGTCTAGTGGCGCGCAAGAGACGCGCGGCCCAAAACGGCCCTTCTCAGGGCCATCAAAGCACGTCGGGGAAGGTTTTGATTGTCGTGTTGCGTTTGGTGTGGGTGTCTGTCTGGCGTTTCTGTATGCCCGTGGGGATGCTGTTTGCGTGCCGTGGTGGTTGGATTGCGGGGGTCGGTGGCGGGTGTGGGCGGCGGTAGCGGTAAGCGGTGTTGTTGTTGTTGTTGTTGTCGTGGTTGATTGTCGCCGTGTTTGTTTTGTGGCGGCGGCCGACGGTTGGTTTTCTGTCACGTTGTTTTGTTTGAATACGTTGGTTGGCTTGCCTGCGTTCGTTCTTCTCGGATGTCTGTCTTGTCGAGTCGTGTCTGGTCTTTGTTTTGTTCCTTTGTGTGTGTGTGTGTTATGTTTTGCAACGGGGGGGCACGTTGAGATGCGGAAGGAGTCGGCGGGGATTTCGGTGGCGTGTAGAGCGAGCGAGCGCGCCTGCCTGGCCGTTGGCCGTCGGAGTGGAGTGCGGGTTTTTTTTGTTTTCGAAACGAAAGCGGCGGCCGGCCAGCCACCCGTGCGGTGTGACGTCGGCCGTTGGGTATTGTGCGCTTTGAGCGCCGGGGAGGGATGATGTGTGATTGTTGCGCGCTGCTAGCAGGCAGGCAGAGTGAGCGGGTGTGGCGGACGGACGGGAAGTGGTGGTTTTTGTTTTTGGGTTGCGGGGCGAGAGGCAGGCGACCGACAAAGTTTGCTCGCGACGGAGAGATGTTAGTGGCCCTGAAAAGGGCCGTTTTTGTTTGTGCGGTGCGGTGCCGCGGCGCGGTTTAGGCGCGCTCGCCGCGGATGCGGCGCGCGAGCTGGATGTCCTTGGGCATGATGGTGACGCGCTTGGCGTGGATTGCGCACAGGTTGGTGTCTTCGAAGAGGCCGACGAGGTAGGCCTCGCTGGCCTCCTGCAGGGCCATGACTGCGGAGCTCTGGAAGCGCAGGTCGGTCTTGAAGTCCTGGGCGATCTCGCGCACTAGGCGCTGGAATGGCAGCTTGCGGATGAGCAGCTCTGTGCTCTTCTGGTAGCGCCTGATTTCTCGCAGGGCGACGGTGCCCGGCCTGTAGCGGTGGGGCTTCTTGACGCCTCCGGTGGCGGGCGCGCTCTTCCTCGCCGCCTTGGTGGCGAGCTGTTTGCGCGGCGCCTTTCCGCCGGTGGACTTGCGGGCCGTTTGCTTTGTGCGGGCCATGGCGGTAGCGGTAGCGGTAGCGGAGCGGCGTGCGTGGAGGTTAGGTGCGGCGCGGCGTCCGGTGCTGCCTTGACAACGGGCCCGCGCGCCTCCGTGCTGCGCTTATATGCCCTCGGTTGCGCGTGGTGGGGGGAGGGCGGGCCAGAGTCTATATAGGGGGGCGGCGGGCGCGCTGGGCGCAGACCGTAGCCGACTCGCCAGCCGCTGCAGCTGCTGTTTGTGCACGTTTTGCTTTGCCCGAGGAAGGAAGGATGACAGGCCGCGGCAAGGGAGGAAAGGGGCTCGGCAAGGGTGGCGCCAAGCGGCACCGCAAGGTGTTGCGCGACAACATCCAGGGCATCACGAAGCCCGCCATCCGCCGCCTGGCTCGCAGGGGCGGCGTGAAGCGCATCTCTGGTCTGATCTACGAGGAGACCCGCGGGGTGCTGAAGGTGTTCCTGGAGAACGTGATCCGCGACGCGGTGACGTACACTGAGCACGCCAAGCGCAAGACTGTGACGGCCATGGACGTGGTGTACGCCCTGAAGAGGCAGGGGCGCACCCTGTACGGTTTCGGCGGTTAGGCTGCGTCGCAGCGGGCGCTGGCCTTCCCGCGGCCGTGCTTGTGGGTGGGAGAGACTAGAAAACGGCCCTTTTCAGGGCCACCACACTGTTCGGAAGTTGAAAAGTGCGAAAGAGTCTGTGTTGTTGCTGCGTGTGTGCGCGCTGTGTTGTTTGTTTGTTTGTTTCTTTCTTTCCGTTTGAGCGACGTGATGTGACTGGGAGGGGAGAAGGAAAGGAAACGTGTCATGTGGCTGGCTGTGTGTGGAGCTGCTTCGTTTGTGTGTCTTTGTATCGATCGCGACGGAGATGGCGGGCGGGCTGTGTGTTGTTGTGCGAGAGGCGGTGATTATTTGCTTGCGTGGTTTGTCTCTGTGTGTTTGTTTGCGGCGGCGTTGGGGTTTCCGAGGCAAGGCGTGTGGGCATAGGCGGCCGGATCAGCTGTTTCGTTCGTGTCGACGGCCGTTGCGCGCGGGAGTGGAGGGCGGTGTGTCGACACGCCTCCCTTTAACAATGGTCATTATTGCTGCCGTTGTCGGTTTGGAAGGCGACTGCGACGGTGCAAAATGTGTGCGTGTGTGTGTGTGTTGGGCCACACGGGCTGTGTGGACGACAAGATGGCGGACGTGCGCCGGCGGCGGCTGTGCTGTGACAGTGCAAAGTTAAAACAAAACAAGGTGCGGCGAGGACGACTGAAATTTTGCTTTGGACGTAGGTTTGTGTGGTGGCCCTGAAAAGGGCCGATTGTTGTGGGCCGAGCCGGCAAAGCGCGTTGCGTGCAGGGGAGCACGCGGCGCTGCGATTGCCTGGCCTCCTTTAGGCCTTCTTCTCGGTCTTCTTTGGCAGCAGGACGGCCTGGATGTTGGGCAGGACACCACCCTGTGCGATGGTGACGCCCGACAGGAGCTTGTTGAGCTCCTCGTCGTTGCGGATGGCAAGCTGCAGGTGGCGCGGGATGATGCGCGTCTTCTTGTTGTCGCGGGCCGCGTTTCCGGCCAGCTCGAGCACCTCAGCCGCGAGGTACTCCATGACGGCGGCGAGGTAGACGGGCGCCCCGGCGCCGACGCGCTCTGCGTAGTTTCCCTTGCGCAGGAGGCGGTGGATTCTGCCGACCGGGAACTGGAGCCCAGCCCTGCTTGAGCGGGACTTTGACTTGCCCTTGACTTTGCCTCCCTTTCCGCGTCCGGACATGGCGATGGGCTAGCGACGGTGCACACGAAACGGAAACGAAAACGACCGGTGCGAGCGGCAGCGAGTCGAGCAGCGGAGTGCGTGCCGGCGCAGCCTGCTGCTGCTCCTTTTCTGACTTCCTCTCTGTGAGGAGGTTCAGGTGGAAGTTTGTGGCCTGTTGGCCTTTACTCCCCTGGGACTCTTGAATCTTCTTTCTTTACTAATAGGTTTTTCTCAACTGGCAAGGAGTGCCGATGTCCTATTTCTTGACTTTGTCGTTTTGACGGATTTTCTTCTTCTTCTTCTTACTTGAGGGTTCTCCCTCGGTTGGGATAGTGGATATGGTGTATCCTGCTCTCTCGTACTCTCCGTGGACCAGAGCGAAGATGACGTAGCGCATTTGCCACTCAGTGAATATAGGGAAGGAATTGATCAGTTCGTAATCCTCCCTGGAAAGACCAACAAGGCCTTCTGGGTACGCAACTGGTTGGTGTGGGGGTGAAGGTTTGGAAATGTTAGGAGGAACGAAAGGATAAGGGTTGTCATGGTGGGGGTATGTACCATCGCGAAGCGATGCAGCTAGCTTCTGCGTCACAGCGCTTGCGCTGTACATATCGGGAAGCGGGAGGAATGGGACTTCTTCCCACCCTTCTTCTTGCGCTTCTGCTTCTGCGTCCGTCTTGGGCAGTGTTGCCTCCCCTTCGGCAGGCACGTCGGTCTGCGTGGCCACCGTCGCGAACTTCTTCTCTCGTGGAGGAGTCGTCTGGCTGGCGGCGTCAACTGCTGTGGCGGAAGCCGCTTTGGCCGAGCGAAGCTCCCTCGTCAGCTCAGCGATCTGACGGCGAGCCTCGCCCAGTTCCGCCAGCATGGCCGCCCTCTCTTCCGCCATGGCGGATTTGAAGGCGGACATGGCCTCCTCCACGGCACCGTTAAGGCGCCTGGTCACGTCGTCTTCTGTGCAAGTGACCACCTCTTCGTGTGTGGTGGTCACTTGCTTCTGGGTCTTCTTCGCCGGTCCCCGCCAGTTCCTTCTGTATGCGCAGGAACGGGCATTTGCCGCGTGAGCGCCGCCGCAGTTGGCGCAAGTGCAGGGGGCGTCCTTCGGCTTCTTGCAGTCGCGTGTGTCGTGTGCTTGCGCACACTTCAAGCACGCGACTGCTCCGCTGCATTGCTTGGCAACGTGGCCAAGCTTTTGGCAGCGAAAGCACTGCGGTGTAGACTTCTTCTTCTTCTTCCCGGCAGGTCCTGCTAACGTGAGCAGAAGCTCCGCCAAGGCAGCAGCTTTGCGTCCACTTCCGCGTCCCGACATCACGATAAGCAACAGCGACAACGAACCAACGTGTACTCTCCGCGGCGTGAGCGGGAATCGCCGGCGCAGCCGGGGTGGGGGTGCTTTATGGGCTCGGGTGCGGCGGCCGGTTGCGCGCGCGCCCCATTGGTCGGCGGCCGCAACAGGGCGAGCTGGTAAAGGTGCGGCGGCGGCTGGCGGCGGGTGCCACTGTGTGGGGAGACGCTGACTAGAGCGGAGCGCTTGCTACTGGTGTTGCTGCTGCCGTACGTTGGTTGGAGATGCCGCCCAAGACTAGCGGGAAGGCCGCCAAGAAGGCTGGCAAGGCGCAGAAGAACATTTCGAAGGGCGACAAGAAGAAGAAGCGCAAGAGGAAGGAGAGCTATGCCATCTACATCTACAAGGTGCTGAAGCAGGTGCACCCTGACACGGGCATCTCGTCGAAGGCGATGAGCATCATGAACAGCTTCGTGAACGACATTTTCGAGCGCATTGCGGCCGAGGCTTCTCGCCTGGCGCACTACAACAAGCGCTCGACCATCACGTCCCGCGAGATCCAGACCGCTGTGCGGCTGTTGCTGCCTGGCGAGCTGGCCAAGCACGCCGTGAGCGAGGGCACGAAGGCGGTGACCAAGTACACGAGCTCCAAGTAAGGAGGTGGCTCTGGAATGGAAGGAAGGATGGAGAAGGCTCCTCCGTTGCGAGAGCGGCGAAACGGCCCTTTTCAGGGCCACCAACTTGCCTTTTGCGGGAAGGGCGGAATTGTTGTTGTTGTTGTTGTTTGTGTGGACGGCTGTGATGTATGTGTGCATTTTGATTGTGGGTGGGGGGGCGCGTCAAAGCGTGTTGCGCGGGGTACGGCCACGAGGTTGGTCGCCGTGGCGTGGAATGGTGGCACGCCTCGTTGGCGTGGTTTTTGACCCATTGGTGTTGTTGGGGTGTGTGTGTGTTTGTGTGTTACCCGTCTGCGAGGGGGGACAGTGCGATCGGCGACTTTTGTGTCACCGTAACGACGGCCGTTTGCGGGTTTGTTTTTTTGCACATCATACATGGCGAGGGTGAAATGTGAAATGTTTTTGTTTGGTTTGTTTTTGCCGCCCACTATTCCCTTTGCTGTACGCCGAGTTTGACAATGGTGCGACGTAACTGCAGCGTGGAGGTGTGTGAGTGACGTTGAAATGAACGTGCCATTAAGACGCATTGTTGTTGTATTGTACTGTACGTGTACGGCGACACGCACGATGATGTACCATTCGACTCTGATGTTTGATAGCCGTGTCTGACTGATTGCGTACGACGCACGCACACCGATGTCGTCATTCAAGATGCACGCTAGACGGCGGCGGCGGCGGCGGCGCCGGTCGTTTGTTTGGCGAATGTCTGTACACGTGTTTGTCTGTGTCCATCCGGTATGTATTTGTTTGTTTGTTTGAAAGTGTTTTGTGTGTCGGTGACGTGGTCCGATCCGTCGCCCCCTGAGTAACTGTCGATCGGCGCGATAGACCGGCGTCACGCAACTGAACCGAAGTCTTGGGCACACCCGTCATACTGTTGTACACCGTCGCGCTGAGAACGGTAACGAAAGGTTGACTCTGATCGGTCGAATGTCTGGGCAGAACGTGAGGAATGAGGCAAGAGTGCAAGGAGGGGGGGGCAAAAGAGAGAGGAAGGGAAAAAGGGGAGAAACGCATTCGTAGAGCAACGGAACGTTCCCGTGTCGGAGGCGTATTGGAGCCGCACTGAAATGCGTTTAACGGCGGCGCGGCTGCAAGTGTCTGCCGTGGTGAACGTTACCTTTGACGGCTGCATTGGGCTTTGCCTTTGCTTTCGCTTTCGCTTTCGCTTTCCCGGATGTACGTAACGTTTGTTGATATGGTTCTGAGGAAGAGTGTATGACAGTGCCGTGCCGTCCATGTTCGTGTGCCCTCCCATTGTGTGTATGCTATTGTCTGTGTACTTGAATGATGTATGTAGGTGTTAGTGGACATGTTTTACCAGTGGGGGGAAATGGATCGTCGATAGTTGCCGTCACTCTGTCACGGTCGAGATGACGCACCCTCCGTACAGAAAGGTGTCGAGAAAGTGAGTGTGTGTGTGTGTGTGTGTGTGTGTGTGTGCGTGCGTGCGTCCGTGAATTGGCAGTGTTTGGAGGTGGGCGTGCCCTGCATGTGGCCCGGAAAAGGCTGTTCGTTAGGCGGTAGTGTTGTGTGGACAGGGGAGGGGCATGCGTAACGCTGCTGGCATGGCATTTCGGGAGATGGGAGGGGGCAAACGAGGAAACGAGGAGCGGCGGCCAAAGACGGGACGGGGAGGGGCGCGGTGTGGGTGGCTTGCGCCTGTGCTCGGCGTTGTGGTTTGTGCAAAAGAGGAGGAGAAAAACAATGTGAGTTGCCAGGGAGGGGAGCGGTGTTGTGTTGTGGTTGTCGTGGTGTAGCCGCAGACGCGGCTGTCAGTGAACGTGGCGAGACGGACGGATGCGCGGAGGGGCGGGGGCGGGGGCGGCGCATTTCGCCGGTGCCGTGCCGTGCCGTGCCGTGCCTGAAAGCCGCGTGGTCGCTGTGTTGTTGGTGGCGTGGGGGCGAGGAGAGTACCGTACGGGTGTGCTTGTGCGCCGGAAATGGCACACTGCGCCCGCCCGTCTTGGAGGCTGATGGCTGTGGTGTGGAAATGGGGCGCGGTGATGTTGAAGCACAGAAAAGAAACCAAGAAAACGGAAGGCGTGATGCGGCGGTGGTGGTGAGAGCGGGAAAAACAAAACAAAAGAAAAAAAACAACAAAAAAAAAGAAGGAAAAACAACAAGAAACAAAAAAGAAAACAAAAAGTCTATCAATATTAAAATGTAAATGGAAATGGAAATGGACCCAGGTATAACCTCCCTGCACAAATAGCAGAGAGTCCGATGATAATAAAAATGTGCCAGAATGTTAACGTCCCTACAAAACAAACCCAACGATAATATTAATGAAAGAGTGAACCGTATGTAACATTGCAACAGACATAATGAAACCTGATAAATTGTATAAGGGCAGCAGCCGTTGACCTTTGGCCCTGTATTCAGAATAAAAAGAGCCAAAGATCGTTACCCCAATGAAAAAGACACTGAAACACGTATGTAACATAGTAGCGATGGCGAGACATTGTAGCATCTGTGACCAGAGAGTTTGCGCTGGACTGCGCGAGTGTTGCGAGCGGTTCTCAGTCAGTCAGTCAGTCTGTGTAGTTGAGGGCTGTACTCTGTCAGTAGTCGTCGCGTGCAGTACGCTAATAGTCGTCATGCAGAGCGGTCGGTCAGTAGTAGCAGCCGAGTGCGGTTGTGTGATGTAGGCGGTCGGCAACACTGGTCAAGATGGTGAATAAGGTATACTGTTAATTAATATAATCATTAGATAATGAGAAATTGTATTTATTGTAATTATGCTCCAACAAGTTCCCCAATAATAATTTTTATTTCAAAAGCATTTTTCAAACATTTAATCTTTTATTGAACTAAAGAGTTCGTTCCACTTCTTTGAAGAAAAATGTCACTAAAATCACAAAAAAAGAGAATATTATTATTTGCAATGCAGTTCCTCCAAGCGCTGCGCAACAACCAGAGCAGAAATGTGACATCCATTTATTCGGAGGTAAGACTTTAATTCCGATTGTTTTGCACAGGGCCAAAGACCGATATTTCGGTTTAATTGAAGTTTCTTGTCACTGAACGGACTTTTTTAAATGTTGTGTGAAGACTTTATATTTGAGTCAGATTGCGAATTGCACATTGTTGTTGCCATTTTCAATACCTCTCATTGTGGGCGAGGTTACAATTAGCGCAATGTCCATTAGCATCCGTAAATAACATTGTCCATTATTTTAAATATTGCTGGGAGGTTACAACACACACACAAAACAAAAAACAAAAAGAAACAAAAAATTGCATTTATATCCGCTCCTCGATTGTAGATACCCCTTACACAGCTGTGTGCAATGAATGAGTGCTGGCTGGTAATTAATTGCACTCCTTGGAGGGAAATGCCATAGGAAGTAGTCTTTAAAAAGTGAATGTTTTTCGTTAAGAGACAAAAGTTACTTTAGAAAAAAAGTAATAGTGGGGCTTGTGTTGTTGAACAAAATAAGTACAATGAACATACGTTATCAGATTTGCGCAATGCAGCGTCACACCACCTCTTGATTATAACACAATATACTATACATCGTCCCGAACCGTGACCAGAGTCGCGAGACGAGCAGAGCACGCCGCCGACGCCCGCTCAGTACAACCGTCCACCCGCTACTACTGTCGACCGACTACTACCTCTCCCGACTCGCGCTACAATATATATAACAACTGTTCCTGGCGACCCGGTGCGTGCCACTACTGTCGTCTGGCGCGGTCCAAGCGCCGACTAGCAGCGATAAAGAACTCTCTGGTCAGACAGAGATGCTGTCATGCCTCGCCATCGCTCTGGTAATGAATACATACGTGTTGCAGCGTGCGTACCACCGGAACACGCAGTGGCGGAGCCAAAGACTGTGTTGTCGAGGTCGAGTGCGAGTGGGAAGAGAGGCAGCGTCGGCACGGAGATGCAAGCGAGCGCGAGACGCACGGGGGCTGCGGCGTGGCGCGTTTGCGGTCGGCGCCTTTGGTGGCAACGGCCGGGACAAGCAGCGGTGTATGGTGTGGTGCGGGGCGGACAGGGGCGGCGGTGGACGGGGAGGAGGCGGCGCGACGACGGCATGGGGGCGAAAACGGGACGGGGGACGGCGGATGTTGAGAGGCGTCACGCGCGGACAGGACACAGACACAGAGACACACAGAGTGGAAAGGGAGGGTGCGCGGTAGTAGTTGGGAATGTGCGTACCGTGCGGGATGGGAGTGGGCGAGGAACACGGTCGTGGCCCCTGTTTTGGGTGCGTGTGATGACGTCGGTGTGTTGTGGGAAGGGAAGGTGCTGTGGCGGCGGCGCGTAATGGGCGTAGGCCGAAAAGAGAAAGGAACGTGGGCAGTGTGTTGGCAAGCGTCGGTTCGACTGCGACGTTGATGGGCAGGGCAGGGCAAGGTTAATGGTGGTAGGAGTAGGCGTGTGGGCGCAAAAAATCTGCCGCTGCAGGCGGTGCCGTAACCGCCATGGCGGGAAGGAGAGAGGGCCAAAGAAAGAAAGAAAGAAGAAAAAAAAGGAGGGGGGGGGGGGGCGAAAGTGGAGAGGCGGTGGTGTGAGAAGGGCGGGGGCGGAAGGAAGGCAGGAAGGACAAGAGGCGAGGCGACGGCTTGCTTTGTGTATCGGTCGGTCTCTGGCTATGCTTCGTTTTCTGCAGCAGGGTCGGTGCGCGGCGTGGCTCGCGGCAGTGGGAACGCCTGGTGGCTGGACGGCCAGCAATGCGGTTGGATGGGCGGCCACAGCACCGCACCTGTGCCCGAGGAGGAGACGCTGGCGGCGGGCCCTGAGGTGAGGCCGGCTCGGCTGGGGCTGTGGATGTGTAGGTGTGCGCCGCTGCTGCAACAACGAGTAAAACGCGAGAAGAAGGGATGGCGGTAGAGAGGAAAAAAAAAAAAAAGGTCGTGTTGTGTTGATGCGCAGGCAGACGCGTACAGAGGGACGAGCCCGGTCTGCAGCAGGGTGTGGCCGTGCCGAGTGCAGAGCAGCGGCGGCTCGGTTCGGTTCGGCCCGGCCCGGCGGGCCGCGCTGTTGTCGCGGACGTGAGCGCCCCCTGGCGGGTGGCCGGAGGCGGCGCGGCGTGTTGGACGTGTGGCTGGTGGCAGTGCACAATTTGCGAGTGGCTGGCGGTGTGGTGTGGCGGTTGGCGCGTCGGGCGGCGGAGAGGTATGTGTTGCGGGCGCCCTTTGCTGCGCTGCGTCGTTGCGTGTGCCGTACAGGGCGGGCGCTTGTCGACTGTGTGGGCGGTGTGGCGAATTGGCGTGAAACGGCTGCCGAGAGGTGTGTGGTAGCGAGCCGGTCGGTGGTGTCAGTGCGAAGGGGAATGTGCGTGCGTTTGGCGGTTTCGGTGTGCTTTTTGCGGCGTGAGAGTGGGAATTAGTGGGGCCGGCTGTTGTGTTGGTTCCTTGTGTCTTGTGTCGCGTAGCTTGATGGCAACGTGGAAGGACGCCGGTTTCGTTTCGAGCCTTGCGTGTGGTTGTCGACGTTGACTGGTTGGCGTGTGCCGATGCACGTGCATGTGTGGGTCGCGAGTGCGTTTTTGGCTGGCTGTGTGTGTGTGTGTGTGTGTGTTTTGGGGGGGAAGGGGGAGGCGGTGGTGAAAGTGCAGTCGTTGCCACGGGCGTCGTCGGGTGGGGCTGGGGCTGTGCGTCGTGGCGGAAAGGTGGTAGGTTGCGGGAAGCGAGCCCGTCGTTGACGGTGTCGCGTGAGTTGTGAATCGAGTGGGGCGCGGGGCGCGGGACAGGAGCAGCGTGCCGCTGCGTCGTGGTCGTCAGCAGAGGCTGTGCGTGTGCTTGTCCTTTTTGTGGGCGGTTCGTGCGAGGCGTTTTTGTTTTGTGTTGCCCTAGTTGTTAGTTTATTTTGTTTGTGTTTGTTATTTTGAGACGACGACTGGTTGGTGGCGTGCGCGCGAAGTGGCGGTGTGCGCTTCCCGTGTCGTTTGTGTTGTTTGGTTTTTTTGTTTTTGTGTGTTTTTTTTTTTTTTTTTTTGCACTGGGCCCCGGTGGGTGGGTGCGTGTGTGTCGATTGCCGGCTGGCGAGAGGTGCGCCATCGGCGGGGTGGGTCGCCGGCACAAGTAGAGGCGGCGGCGTTGTTGCTGTTGTTGTGTGGTGTTTGTTTTGTTCGGCTGTGTCGGCGAGCTGTGTTGCGGTGCGTGTGAATGGTGGTGCAAAAGTGCTGGCGTTGGGGCTGCGACTGCGACGGCGGCGAGCCGCGGGCGCGCCATTGATAGTGATGTTGTGAACAGCGGCTGTGTACGGTAGTGGTGTTGTTGTAGCACGACGTGCATCCGGGCCGGCGCGGAAAGCGCAGTTGCGGGCGGTTGCCCTTCGGTGCCAGCCATGTCGCGTGAGCGGCGGGTTGCTCTGGTGTCGACACGTGGTGCTCTGGGTTGTTGTGTGGTGCCCTTTGGCCGGTGGGGGTGGTTCGCGTGTGTCTCGTTCGCGCTCGGTGTCTGGTCGTGGTCGTGGTCGTGCTGCTCCCCCGTCTGTCGGCGGTTTCCGACGTCGTCTGTACGTTTTTGTTCGTTTGCGGCGTGCCTGCCGACGTCGTCCCGTCGCGACCTTTCAACCGAAAGTGTGGCGCCCGAAGGTGAACGAACGTAACCCTGACCTCGGCGCTTTACGCTGAGCCGAGCGAACCGAACCGAACCTAACGTGTGGTGTGGCGAGGTGAGCTCAGCCTGTGAGCCCCTAACGTCTACGTAAGGTAAGCTGTCCGGCTCACGCCTCACGTTTGAACGCTTTTGTAACCTACGTTTGACGCTTCTTAACCTAGCACTGACCCCTTAACCTAACGTGTAACCTAACCTAACCTAACCTAACCTAACCTAACCTCTGACGCCTGACGTGTTTGAATGCTTAACCTAAGTTTGACGCTTAACCTAACCCAAGTCCCCTTAACCTAACCCACGTCCACCTAACCTAACCTAACGTAGACGTGTAAACGTAATGTGTAACGCGTAACGTGTAAGGTCGGCTGTCGTGTGTGCTTGACGGCAGATTGGGTTGGTCTGTAGATTCGGATTGCGGTTTGCCTCGGTCGAGGGGTTGGGTCGGAAGCGGCGAGGGGCGGCGGCGCCTGTTGCGCAGGCGGCGTCCGTTTGCGGCGGGCAATTGTTGAGAAACGGCTGTGAATGTTGGCGGGCGAGAGGAGGAGGACGGCGCGCGATGTGGCCCGACGGCTGCGGGCCGATCGGGAAACGGCGGGAGGGCGACGGAAGGCGATGGGGCGGCGGAGGCGCGTTTGCACGGCCGTCATCGCCGCACGCCTCGGCTTGTGTGGCTGTGGCGCCGGCCGCGCTGGCCGGGCTGCCGCGGCGACGGTGTGGGAGTTTTGCCGAAGGTTTGGCCATTGTGGCGGGTCGTCGGCTGGGGCTGTGGGGGCGGCATTTGGGCGGGGGCGGCGATTCTCGGCGGGCCGACCCAGGCTGTAGCGCGCGGTAGCTGCAGTTTGGCCGTGGTTTGCGGCGCTGCCGTGGCGACTGGTTGGCGACTGTGGTGTGGCTGTGTGTAGCCCCATCCTCGGTGGTTTGAAAGGCGCGGGCGGTTGTGGCGCAGGTTTGGGGCTGCTCCGCACAGGCTGTCGGACGTTGGGCGGTAGCAAGCGCGGGAGGCGCGGCGCGGCGGCGCGCAGAGTGGCGGCCGCTCTCTCGGCCGTCCGCGCCCGCCCGCGACACTGGCTGGGCCTTGTGATTCTCTGCTCTTGTGCTTGCGTGCCTGCCGTCCCGCTCGCTCTCGCTGTGTGTTACGCGCGTCGTCGAAATGGCAGATCAGGCGGCTACGAACGAGACTGCTGCGGCACCCGCCGCCACCGGCACTACGAAGAAGGCCAAGTCTGCGTCGTCTGCGAAGAAGCCGCGCGCCAAGCCTGCGCACCCGCGCACCTCTGAGATGGTGACGGCCGCCATCAAGAGTCTGAAGGAGCGCGGCGGGTCGTCGCTGCAGGCGATCAAGAAGTACATAGCCGCGCACTACAAGCTGGACGCGGAGAAGCTGGCGCCGTTTATCAAGAAGTACCTCAAGTCGGCCGTCGTGGCGGGCGAGCTGGTGCAGACGAAGGGGAAGGGCGCGTCCGGCTCGTTCAAGCTTGCCGGCGCCGGCGGCGGGGGGGCGGCCGAGGGCGGCAAGGCTCGTGCTGGCGGTGCCAAGAAGAAGCGCGCCGCTCCGGCCAGCAAGGAGAAGAAGGGCGCCCGTGCGGCCGGCGCAAAGAAGGCTGGTGGCGTGAAGGCGGCGACCGGTCGGAAGGCGGGCGCCGCCAAGAAGGCGTCTGCGGCGTCGGCCGCTCCCGCGGGTGCGAAGAAGGCGGCTGCGGCCAAGCCGGCCAAGGCCAAGTCGCCGTCGAAGGCGAAGAAGGCCGCCAAGGTTCCGACGAAGAAGCCGAAGGCGCCGCGCCCGAAGAAGGCGACGACGCCGTCTAAGGCGAAGGCTTCGCCCAAGAAGAAGAAGTAGAGTAGAGGAGAAAGAGATGGGAAAGGAAGGGTTTGGCGCTTGACTCCGTCGTCCCCACCCCCCGTCGTCGTCTAGTGGCGCGCAAGAGACGCGCGGCCCAAAACGGCCCTTCTCAGGGCCATCAAAGCACGTCGGGGAAGGTTTTGATTGTCGTGTTGCGTTGGTGTGGGTGTCTGTCTGGCGTTTCTGTATGCCCGTGGGGATGCTGTTTGCGTGCCGTGGTGGTTGGATTGCGGGGGTCGGTGGCGGGTGTGGGCGGCGGTAGCGGTAAGCGGTGTTGTTGTTGTTGTTGTTGTCGTGGTTGATTGTCGCCGTGTTTGTTTGTGGCGGCGGCCGACGGTTGGTTTTCTGTCACGTTGTTTTGTTTGAATACGTTGGTTGGCTTGCCTGCGTTCGTTCTTCTCGGATGTCTGTCTTGTCGAGTCGTGTCTGGTCTTTGTTTTGTTCCTTTGTGTGTGTGTGTGTTATGTTTTGCAACGGGGGGCACGTTGAGATGCGGAAGGAGTCGGCGGGGATTTCGGTGGCGTGTAGAGCGAGCGAGCGCGCCTGCCTGGCCGTTGGCCGTCGGAGTGGAGTGCGGGTTTTTTTTGTTTTCGAAACGAAAGCGGCGGCCGGCCAGCCACCCGTGCGGTGTGACGTCGGCCGTTGGGTATTGTGCGCTTTGAGCGCCGGGGAGGGATGATGTGTGATTGTTGCGCGCTGCTAGCAGGCAGGCAGAGTGAGCGGGTGTGGCGGACGGACGGGAAGTGGTGGTTTTTGTTTTTGGGTTGCGGGGCGAGAGGCAGGCGACCGACAAAGTTTGCTCGCGACGGAGAGATGTTAGTGGCCCTGAAAAGGGCCGTTTTTGTTTGTGCGGTGCGGTGCCGCGGCGCGGTTTAGGCGCGCTCGCCGCGGATGCGGCGCGCGAGCTGGATGTCCTTGGGCATGATGGTGACGCGCTTGGCGTGGATTGCGCACAGGTTGGTGTCTTCGAAGAGGCCGACGAGGTAGGCCTCGCTGGCCTCCTGCAGGGCCATGACTGCGGAGCTCTGGAAGCGCAGGTCGGTCTTGAAGTCCTGGGCGATCTCGCGCACTAGGCGCTGGAATGGCAGCTTGCGGATGAGCAGCTCTGTGCTCTTCTGGTAGCGCCTGATTTCTCGCAGGGCGACGGTGCCCGGCCTGTAGCGGTGGGGCTTCTTGACGCCTCCGGTGGCGGGCGCGCTCTTCCTCGCCGCCTTGGTGGCGAGCTGTTTGCGCGGCGCCTTTCCGCCGGTGGACTTGCGGGCCGTTTGCTTTGTGCGGGCCATGGCGGTAGCGGTAGCGGTAGCGGAGCGGCGTGCGTGGAGGTTAGGTGCGGCGCGGCGTCCGGTGCTGCCTTGACAACGGGCCCGCGCGCCTCCGTGCTGCGCTTATATGCCCTCGGTTGCGCGTGGTGGGGGGAGGGCGGGCCAGAGTCTATATAGGGGGGCGGCGGGCGCGCTGGGCGCAGACCGTAGCCGACTCGCCAGCCGCTGCAGCTGCTGTTTGTGCACGTTTTGCTTTGCCCGAGGAAGGAAGGATGACAGGCCGCGGCAAGGGAGGAAAGGGGCTCGGCAAGGGTGGCGCCAAGCGGCACCGCAAGGTGTTGCGCGACAACATCCAGGGCATCACGAAGCCCGCCATCCGCCGCCTGGCTCGCAGGGGCGGGCGTGAAGCGCATCTCTGGTCTGATCTACGAGGAGACCCGCGGGGTGCTGAAGGTGTTCCTGGAGAACGTGATCCGCGACGCGGTGACGTACACTGAGCACGCCAAGCGCAAGACTGTGACGGCCATGGACGTGGTGTACGCCCTGAAGAGGCAGGGGCGCACCCTGTACGGTTTCGGCGGTTAGGCTGCGTCGCAGCGGGCGCTGGCCTTCCCGCGGCCGTGCTTGTGGGTGGGAGAGACTAGAAAACGGCCCTTTTCAGGGCCACCACACTGTTCGGAAGTTGAAAAGTGCGAAAGAGTCTGTGTTGTTGCTGCGTGTGTGCGCGCTGTGTTGTTTGTTTGTTTGTTTCTTTCTTTCCGTTTGAGCGACGTGATGTGACTGGGAGGGGAGAAGGAAAGGAAACGTGTCATGTGGCTGGCTGTGTGTGGAGCTGCTTCGTTTGTGTGTCTTTGTATCGATCGCGACGGAGATGGCGGGCGGGCTGTGTGTTGTTGTGCGAGAGGCGGTGATTATTTGCTTGCGTGGTTTGTCTCTGTGTGTTGTTTGCGGCGGCGTTGGGGTTTCCGAGGCAAGGCGTGTGGGCATAGGCGGCCGGATCAGCTGTTTCGTTCGTGTCGACGGCCGTTGCGCGCGGGAGTGGAGGGCGGTGTGTCGACACGCCTCCCTTTAACAATGGTCATTATTGCTGCCGTTGTCGGTTTGGAAGGCGACTGCGACGGTGCAAAATGTGTGCGTGTGTGTGTGTGTTGGGCCACACGGGCTGTGTGGACGACAAGATGGCGGACGTGCGCCGGCGGCGGCTGTGCTGTGACAGTGCAAAGTTAAAACAAAACAAGGTGCGGCGAGGACGACTGAAATTTTGCTTTGGACGTAGGTTTGTGTGGTGGCCCTGAAAAGGGCCGATTGTTGTGGGCCGAGCCGGCAAAGCGCGTTGCGTGCAGGGGAGCACGCGGCGCTGCGATTGCCTGGCCTCCTTTAGGCCTTCTTCTCGGTCTTCTTTGGCAGCAGGACGGCCTGGATGTTGGGCAGGACACCACCCTGTGCGATGGTGACGCCCGACAGGAGCTTGTTGAGCTCCTCGTCGTTGCGGATGGCAAGCTGCAGGTGGCGCGGGATGATGCGCGTCTTCTTGTTGTCGCGGGCCGCGTTTCCGGCCAGCTCGAGCACCTCAGCCGCGAGGTACTCCATGACGGCGGCGAGGTAGACGGGCGCCCCGGCGCCGACGCGCTCTGCGTAGTTTCCCTTGCGCAGGAGGCGGTGGATTCTGCCGACCGGGAACTGGAGCCCAGCCCTGCTTGAGCGGGACTTTGACTTGCCCTTGACTTTGCCTCCCTTTCCGCGTCCGGACATGGCGATGGGCTAGCGACGGTGCACACGAAACGGAAACGAAAACGACCGGTGCGAGCGGCAGCGAGTCGAGCAGCGGAGTGCGTGCCGGCGCAGCCGGGGTGGGGGTGCTTTATGGGCTCGGGTGCGGCGGCCGGTTGCGCGCGCGCCCCATTGGTCGGCGGCCGCAACAGGGCGAGCTGGTAAAGGTGCGGCGGCGGCTGGCGGCGGGTGCCACTGTGTGGGGAGACGCTGACTAGAGCGGAGCGCTTGCTACTGGTGTTGCTGCTGCCGTACGTTGGTTGGA
>NW_025725498.1:0-30412 GCF_021461395.2 Schistocerca americana | reverse complement strand
CACCGACCGGCTCGCTACCACACACCTCTCGGCAGCCGTTTCACGCCAATTCGCCACACCGCCCACACAGTCGACAAGCGCCCGCCCTGTACGGCACACGCAACGACGCAGCGCAGCAAAGGGCGCCCGCAACACATACCTCTCCGCCGCCCGACGCGCCAACCGCCACACCACACCGCCAGCCACTCGCAAATTGTGCACTGCCACCAGCCACACGTCCAACACGCCGCGCCGCCTCCGGCCACCCGCCAGGGGGCGCTCACGTCCGCGACAACAGCGCGGCCCGCCGGGCCGGGCCGAACCGAACCGAGCCGCCGCTGCTCTGCACTCGGCACGGCCACACCCTGCTGCAGACCGGGCTCGTCCCTCTGTACGCGTCTGCCTGCGCATCAACACAACACGACCTTTTTTTTTTTTTTCCTCTCTACCGCCATCCCTTCTTCTCGCGTTTTACTCGTTGTTGCAGCAGCGGCGCACACCTACACATCCACAGCCCCAGCCGAGCCGGCCTCACCTCAGGGCCCGCCGCCAGCGTCTCCTCCTCGGGCACAGGTGCGGTGCTGTGGCCGCCCATCCAACCGCATTGCTGGCCGTCCAGCCACCAGGCGTTCCCACTGCCGCGAGCCACGCCGCGCACCGACCCTGCTGCAGAAAACGAAGCATAGCCAGAGACCGACCGATACACAAAGCAAGCCGTCGCCTCGCCTCTTGTCCTTCCTGCCTTCCTTCCGCCCCCGCCCTTCTCACACCACCGCCTCTCCACTTTCGCCCCCCCCCCCCCTCCTTTTTTTTCTTCTTTCTTTCTTTCTTTGGCCCTCTCTCCTTCCCGCCATGGCGGTTACGGCACCGCCTGCAGCGGCAGATTTTTTGCGCCCACACGCCTACTCCTACCACCATTAACCTTGCCCTGCCCTGCCCATCAACGTCGCAGTCGAACCGACGCTTGCCAACACACTGCCCACGTTCCTTTCTCTTTTCGGCCTACGCCCATTACGCGCCGCCGCCACAGCACCTTCCCTTCCCACAACACACCGACGTCATCACACGCACCCAAAACAGGGGCCACGACCGTGTTCCTCGCCCACTCCCATCCCGCACGGTACGCACATTCCCAACTACTACCGCGCACCCTCCCTTTCCACTCTGTGTGTCTCTGTGTCTGTGTCCTGTCCGCGCGTGACGCCTCTCAACATCCGCCGTCCCCCGTCCCGTTTTCGCCCCCATGCCGTCGTCGCGCCGCCTCCTCCCCGTCCACCGCCGCCCCTGTCCGCCCCGCACCACACCATACACCGCTGCTTGTCCCGGCCGTTGCCACCAAAGGCGCCGACCGCAAACGCGCCACGCCGCAGCCCCCGTGCGTCTCGCGCTCGCTTGCATCTCCGTGCCGACGCTGCCTCTCTTCCCACTCGCACTCGACCTCGACAACACAGTCTTTGGCTCCGCCACTGCGTGTTCCGGTGGTACGCACGCTGCAACACGTATGTATTCATTACCAGAGCGATGGCGAGGCATGACAGCATCTCTGTCTGACCAGAGAGTTCTTTATCGCTGCTAGTCGGCGCTTGGACCGCGCCAGACGACAGTAGTGGCACGCACCGGGTCGCCAGGAACAGTTGTTATATATATTGTAGCGCGAGTCGGGAGAGGTAGTAGTCGGTCGACAGTAGTAGCGGGTGGACGGTTGTACTGAGCGGGCGTCGGCGGCGTGCTCTGCTCGTCTCGCGACTCTGGTCACGGTTCGGGACGATGTATAGTATATTGTGTTATAATCAAGAGGTGGTGTGACGCTGCATTGCGCAAATCTGATAACGTATGTTCATTGTACTTATTTTGTTCAACAACACAAGCCCCACTATTACTTTTTTTCTAAAGTAACTTTTGTCTCTTAACGAAAAACATTCACTTTTTAAAGACTACTTCCTATGGCATTTCCCTCCAAGGAGTGCAATTAATTACCAGCCAGCACTCATTCATTGCACACAGCTGTGTAAGGGGTATCTACAATCGAGGAGCGGATATAAATGCAATTTTTTGTTTCTTTTTGTTTTTTGTTTTGTGTGTGTGTTGTAACCTCCCAGCAATATTTAAAATAATGGACAATGTTATTTACGGATGCTAATGGACATTGCGCTAATTGTAACCTCGCCCACAATGAGAGGTATTGAAAATGGCAACAACAATGTGCAATTCGCAATCTGACTCAAATATAAAGTCTTCACACAACATTTAAAAAAGTCCGTTCAGTGACAAGAAACTTCAATTAAACCGAAATATCGGTCTTTGGCCCTGTGCAAAACAATCGGAATTAAAGTCTTACCTCCGAATAAATGGATGTCACATTTCTGCTCTGGTTGTTGCGCAGCGCTTGGAGGAACTGCATTGCAAATAATAATATTCTCTTTTTTTGTGATTTTAGTGACATTTTTCTTCAAAGAAGTGGAACGAACTCTTTAGTTCAATAAAAGATTAAATGTTTGAAAAATGCTTTTGAAATAAAAATTATTATTGGGGAACTTGTTGGAGCATAATTACAATAAATACAATTTCTCATTATCTAATGATTATATTAATTAACAGTATACCTTATTCACCATCTTGACCAGTGTTGCCGACCGCCTACATCACACAACCGCACTCGGCTGCTACTACTGACCGACCGCTCTGCATGACGACTATTAGCGTACTGCACGCGACGACTACTGACAGAGTACAGCCCTCAACTACACAGACTGACTGACTGACTGAGAACCGCTCGCAACACTCGCGCAGTCCAGCGCAAACTCTCTGGTCACAGATGCTACAATGTCTCGCCATCGCTACTATGTTACATACGTGTTTCAGTGTCTTTTTCATTGGGGTAACGATCTTTGGCTCTTTTTATTCTGAATACAGGGCCAAAGGTCAACGGCTGCTGCCCTTATACAATTTATCAGGTTTCATTATGTCTGTTGCAATGTTACATACGGTTCACTCTTTCATTAATATTATCGTTGGGTTTGTTTTGTAGGGACGTTAACATTCTGGCACATTTTTATTATCATCGGACTCTCTGCTATTTGTGCAGGGAGGTTATACCTGGGTCCATTTCCATTTCCATTTACATTTTAATATTGATAGACTTTTTGTTTTCTTTTTTGTTTCTTGTTGTTTTTCCTTCTTTTTTTTTGTTGTTTTTTTTCTTTTGTTTTGTTTTTCCCGCTCTCACCACCACCGCCGCATCACGCCTTCCGTTTTCTTGGTTTCTTTTCTGTGCTTCAACATCACCGCGCCCCATTTCCACACCACAGCCATCAGCCTCCAAGACGGGCGGGCGCAGTGTGCCATTTCCGGCGCACAAGCACACCCGTACGGTACTCTCCTCGCCCCCACGCCACCAACAACACAGCGACCACGCGGCTTTCAGGCACGGCACGGCACGGCACGGCACCGGCGAAATGCGCCGCCCCCGCCCCCGCCCCTCCGCGCATCCGTCCGTCTCGCCACGTTCACTGACAGCCGCGTCTGCGGCTACACCACGACAACCACAACACAACACCGCTCCCCTCCCTGGCAACTCACATTGTTTTTCTCCTCCTCTTTTGCACAAACCACAACGCCGAGCACAGGCGCAAGCCACCCACACCGCGCCCCTCCCCGTCCCGTCTTTGGCCGCCGCTCCTCGTTTCCTCGTTTGCCCCCTCCCATCTCCCGAAATGCCATGCCAGCAGCGTTACGCATGCCCCTCCCCTGTCCACACAACACTACCGCCTAACGAACAGCCTTTTCCGGGCCACATGCAGGGCACGCCCACCTCCAAACACTGCCAATTCACGGACGCACGCACGCACACACACACACACACACACACACACACACTCACTTTCTCGACACCTTTCTGTACGGAGGGTGCGTCATCTCGACCGTGACAGAGTGACGGCAACTATCGACGATCCATTTCCCCCCACTGGTAAAACATGTCCACTAACACCTACATACATCATTCAAGTACACAGACAATAGCATACACACAATGGGAGGGCACACGAACATGGACGGCACGGCACTGTCATACACTCTTCCTCAGAACCATATCAACAAACGTTACGTACATCCGGGAAAGCGAAAGCGAAAGCGAAAGCAAAGGCAAAGCCCAATGCAGCCGTCAAAGGTAACGTTCACCACGGCAGACACTTGCAGCCGCGCCGCCGTTAAACGCATTTCAGTGCGGCTCCAATACGCCTCCGACACGGGAACGTTCCGTTGCTCTACGAATGCGTTTCTCCCCTTTTTCCCTTCCTCTCTCTTTTGCCCCCCCCTCCTTGCACTCTTGCCTCATTCCTCACGTTCTGCCCAGACATTCGACCGATCAGAGTCAACCTTTCGTTACCGTTCTCAGCGCGACGGTGTACAACAGTATGACGGGTGTGCCCAAGACTTCGGTTCAGTTGCGTGACGCCGGTCTATCGCGCCGATCGACAGTTACTCAGGGGGCGACGGATCGGACCACGTCACCGACACACAAAACACTTTCAAACAAACAAACAAATACATACCGGATGGACACAGACAAACACGTGTACAGACATTCGCCAAACAAACGACCGGCGCCGCCGCCGCCGCCGCCGTCTAGCGTGCATCTTGAATGACGACATCGGTGTGCGTGCGTCGTACGCAATCAGTCAGACACGGCTATCAAACATCAGAGTCGAATGGTACATCATCGTGCGTGTCGCCGTACACGTACAGTACAATACAACAACAATGCGTCTTAATGGCACGTTCATTTCAACGTCACTCACACACCTCCACGCTGCAGTTACGTCGCACCATTGTCAAACTCGGCGTACAGCAAAGGGAATAGTGGGCGGCAAAAACAAACCAAACAAAAACATTTCACATTTCACCCTCGCCATGTATGATGTGCAAAAAAACAAACCCGCAAACGGCCGTCGTTACGGTGACACAAAAGTCGCCGATCGCACTGTCCCCCCTCGCAGACGGGTAACACACAAACACACACACACCCCAACAACACCAATGGGTCAAAAACCACGCCAACGAGGCGTGCCACCATTCCACGCCACGGCGACCAACCTCGTGGCCGTACCCCGCGCAACACGCTTTGACGCGCCCCCCCACCCACAATCAAAATGCACACATACATCACAGCCGTCCACACAAACAACAACAACAACAACAATTCCGCCCTTCCCGCAAAAGGCAAGTTGGTGGCCCTGAAAAGGGCCGTTTCGCCGCTCTCGCAACGGAGGAGCCTTCTCCATCCTTCCTTCCATTCCAGAGCCACCTCCTTACTTGGAGCTCGTGTACTTGGTCACCGCCTTCGTGCCCTCGCTCACGGCGTGCTTGGCCAGCTCGCCAGGCAGCAACAGCCGCACAGCGGTCTGGATCTCGCGGGACGTGATGGTCGAGCGCTTGTTGTAGTGCGCCAGGCGAGAAGCCTCGGCCGCAATGCGCTCGAAAATGTCGTTCACGAAGCTGTTCATGATGCTCATCGCCTTCGACGAGATGCCCGTGTCAGGGTGCACCTGCTTCAGCACCTTGTAGATGTAGATGGCATAGCTCTCCTTCCTCTTGCGCTTCTTCTTCTTGTCGCCCTTCGAAATGTTCTTCTGCGCCTTGCCAGCCTTCTTGGCGGCCTTCCCGCTAGTCTTGGGCGGCATCTCCAACCAACGTACGGCAGCAGCAACACCAGTAGCAAGCGCTCCGCTCTAGTCAGCGTCTCCCCACACAGTGGCACCCGCCGCCAGCCGCCGCCGCACCTTTACCAGCTCGCCCTGTTGCGGCCGCCGACCAATGGGGCGCGCGCGCAACCGGCCGCCGCACCCGAGCCCATAAAGCACCCCCACCCCGGCTGCGCCGGCACGCACTCCGCTGCTCGACTCGCTGCCGCTCGCACCGGTCGTTTTCGTTTCCGTTTCGTGTGCACCGTCGCTAGCCCATCGCCATGTCCGGACGCGGAAAGGGAGGCAAAGTCAAGGGCAAGTCAAAGTCCCGCTCAAGCAGGGCTGGGCTCCAGTTCCCGGTCGGCAGAATCCACCGCCTCCTGCGCAAGGGAAACTACGCAGAGCGCGTCGGCGCCGGGGCGCCCGTCTACCTCGCCGCCGTCATGGAGTACCTCGCGGCTGAGGTGCTCGAGCTGGCCGGAAACGCGGCCCGCGACAACAAGAAGACGCGCATCATCCCGCGCCACCTGCAGCTTGCCATCCGCAACGACGAGGAGCTCAACAAGCTCCTGTCGGGCGTCACCATCGCACAGGGTGGTGTCCTGCCCAACATCCAGGCCGTCCTGCTGCCAAAGAAGACCGAGAAGAAGGCCTAAAGGAGGCCAGGCAATCGCAGCGCCGCGTGCTCCCCTGCACGCAACGCGCTTTGCCGGCTCGGCCCACAACAATCGGCCCTTTTCAGGGCCACCACACAAACCTACGTCCAAAGCAAAATTTCAGTCGTCCTCGCCGCACCTTGTTTTGTTTTAACTTTGCACTGTCACAGCACAGCCGCCGCCGGCGCACGTCCGCCATCTTGTCGTCCACACAGCCCGTGTGGCCCAACACACACACACACGCACACATTTTGCACCGTCGCAGTCGCCTTCCAAACCGACAACGGCAGCAATAATGACCATTGTTAAAGGGAGGCGTGTCGACACACCGCCCTCCACTCCCGCGCGCAACGGCCGTCGACACGAACGAAACAGCTGATCCGGCCGCCTATGCCCACACGCCTTGCCTCGGAAACCCCAACGCCGCCGCAAACAAACACACAGAGACAAACCACGCAAGCAAATAATCACCGCCTCTCGCACAACAACACACAGCCCGCCCGCCATCTCCGTCGCGATCGATACAAAGACACACAAACGAAGCAGCTCCACACACAGCCAGCCACATGACACGTTTCCTTTCCTTCTCCCCTCCCAGTCACATCACGTCGCTCAAACGGAAAGAAAGAAACAAACAAACAAACAACACAGCGCGCACACACGCAGCAACAACACAGACTCTTTCGCACTTTTCAACTTCCGAACAGTGTGGTGGCCCTGAAAAGGGCCGTTTTCTAGTCTCTCCCACCCACAAGCACGGCCGCGGGAAGGCCAGCGCCCGCTGCGACGCAGCCTAACCGCCGAAACCGTACAGGGTGCGCCCCTGCCTCTTCAGGGCGTACACCACGTCCATGGCCGTCACAGTCTTGCGCTTGGCGTGCTCAGTGTACGTCACCGCGTCGCGGATCACGTTCTCCAGGAACACCTTCAGCACCCCGCGGGTCTCCTCGTAGATCAGACCAGAGATGCGCTTCACGCCGCCCCTGCGAGCCAGGCGGCGGATGGCGGGCTTCGTGATGCCCTGGATGTTGTCGCGCAACACCTTGCGGTGCCGCTTGGCGCCACCCTTGCCGAGCCCCTTTCCTCCCTTGCCGCGGCCTGTCATCCTTCCTTCCTCGGGCAAAGCAAAACGTGCACAAACAGCAGCTGCAGCGGCTGGCGAGTCGGCTACGGTCTGCGCCCAGCGCGCCCGCCGCCCCCCTATATAGACTCTGGCCCGCCCTCCCCCCACCACGCGCAACCGAGGGCATATAAGCGCAGCACGGAGGCGCGCGGGCCCGTTGTCAAGGCAGCACCGGACGCCGCGCCGCACCTAACCTCCACGCACGCCGCTCCGCTACCGCTACCGCTACCGCCATGGCCCGCACAAAGCAAACGGCCCGCAAGTCCACCGGCGGAAAGGCGCCGCGCAAACAGCTCGCCACCAAGGCGGCGAGGAAGAGCGCGCCCGCCACCGGAGGCGTCAAGAAGCCCCACCGCTACAGGCCGGGCACCGTCGCCCTGCGAGAAATCAGGCGCTACCAGAAGAGCACAGAGCTGCTCATCCGCAAGCTGCCATTCCAGCGCCTAGTGCGCGAGATCGCCCAGGACTTCAAGACCGACCTGCGCTTCCAGAGCTCCGCAGTCATGGCCCTGCAGGAGGCCAGCGAGGCCTACCTCGTCGGCCTCTTCGAAGACACCAACCTGTGCGCAATCCACGCCAAGCGCGTCACCATCATGCCCAAGGACATCCAGCTCGCGCGCCGCATCCGCGGCGAGCGCGCCTAAACCGCGCCGCGGCACCGCACCGCACAAACAAAAACGGCCCTTTTCAGGGCCACTAACATCTCTCCGTCGCGAGCAAACTTTGTCGGTCGCCTGCCTCTCGCCCCGCAACCCAAAAACAAAAACCACCACTTCCCGTCCGTCCGCCACACCCGCTCACTCTGCCTGCCTGCTAGCAGCGCGCAACAATCACACATCATCCCTCCCCGGCGCTCAAAGCGCACAATACCCAACGGCCGACGTCACACCGCACGGGTGGCTGGCCGGCCGCCGCTTTCGTTTCGAAAACAAAAAAAACCCGCACTCCACTCCGACGGCCAACGGCCAGGCAGGCGCGCTCGCTCGCTCTACACGCCACCGAAATCCCCGCCGACTCCTTCCGCATCTCAACGTGCCCCCCCGTTGCAAAACATAACACACACACACACAAAGGAACAAAACAAAGACCAGACACGACTCGACAAGACAGACATCCGAGAAGAACGAACGCAGGCAAGCCAACCAACGTATTCAAACAAAACAACGTGACAGAAAACCAACCGTCGGCCGCCGCCACAAAACAAACACGGCGACAATCAACCACGACAACAACAACAACAACAACACCGCTTACCGCTACCGCCGCCCACACCCGCCACCGACCCCCGCAATCCAACCACCACGGCACGCAAACAGCATCCCCACGGGCATACAGAAACGCCAGACAGACACCCACACCAAACGCAACACGACAATCAAAACCTTCCCCGACGTGCTTTGATGGCCCTGAGAAGGGCCGTTTTGGGCCGCGCGTCTCTTGCGCGCCACTAGACGACGACGGGGGGTGGGGACGACGGAGTCAAGCGCCAAACCCTTCCTTTCCCATCTCTTTCTCCTCTACTCTACTTCTTCTTCTTGGGCGAAGCCTTCGCCTTAGACGGCGTCGTCGCCTTCTTCGGGCGCGGCGCCTTCGGCTTCTTCGTCGGAACCTTGGCGGCCTTCTTCGCCTTCGACGGCGACTTGGCCTTGGCCGGCTTGGCCGCAGCCGCCTTCTTCGCACCCGCGGGAGCGGCCGACGCCGCAGACGCCTTCTTGGCGGCGCCCGCCTTCCGACCGGTCGCCGCCTTCACGCCACCAGCCTTCTTTGCGCCGGCCGCACGGGCGCCCTTCTTCTCCTTGCTGGCCGGAGCGGCGCGCTTCTTCTTGGCACCGCCAGCACGAGCCTTGCCGCCCTCGGCCGCCCCCCCGCCGCCGGCGCCGGCAAGCTTGAACGAGCCGGACGCGCCCTTCCCCTTCGTCTGCACCAGCTCGCCCGCCACGACGGCCGACTTGAGGTACTTCTTGATAAACGGCGCCAGCTTCTCCGCGTCCAGCTTGTAGTGCGCGGCTATGTACTTCTTGATCGCCTGCAGCGACGACCCGCCGCGCTCCTTCAGACTCTTGATGGCGGCCGTCACCATCTCAGAGGTGCGCGGGTGCGCAGGCTTGGCGCGCGGCTTCTTCGCAGACGACGCAGACTTGGCCTTCTTCGTAGTGCCGGTGGCGGCGGGTGCCGCAGCAGTCTCGTTCGTAGCCGCCTGATCTGCCATTTCGACGACGCGCGTAACACACAGCGAGAGCGAGCGGGACGGCAGGCACGCAAGCACAAGAGCAGAGAATCACAAGGCCCAGCCAGTGTCGCGGGCGGGCGCGGACGGCCGAGAGAGCGGCCGCCACTCTGCGCGCCGCCGCGCCGCGCCTCCCGCGCTTGCTACCGCCCAACGTCCGACAGCCTGTGCGGAGCAGCCCCAAACCTGCGCCACAACCGCCCGCGCCTTTCAAACCACCGAGGATGGGGCTACACACAGCCACACCACAGTCGCCAACCAGTCGCCACGGCAGCGCCGCAAACCACGGCCAAACTGCAGCTACCGCGCGCTACAGCCTGGGTCGGCCCGCCGAGAATCGCCGCCCCCGCCCAAATGCCGCCCCCACAGCCCCAGCCGACGACCCGCCACAATGGCCAAACCTTCGGCAAAACTCCCACACCGTCGCCGCGGCAGCCCGGCCAGCGCGGCCGGCGCCACAGCCACACAAGCCGAGGCGTGCGGCGATGACGGCCGTGCAAACGCGCCTCCGCCGCCCCATCGCCTTCCGTCGCCCTCCCGCCGTTTCCCGATCGGCCCGCAGCCGTCGGGCCACATCGCGCGCCGTCCTCCTCCTCTCGCCCGCCAACATTCACAGCCGTTTCTCAACAATTGCCCGCCGCAAACGGACGCCGCCTGCGCAACAGGCGCCGCCGCCCCTCGCCGCTTCCGACCCAACCCCTCGACCGAGGCAAACCGCAATCCGAATCTACAGACCAACCCAATCTGCCGTCAAGCACACACGACAGCCGACCTTACACGTTACGCGTTACACATTACGTTTACACGTCTACGTTAGGTTAGGTTAGGTGGACGTGGGTTAGGTTAAGGGGACTTGGGTTAGGTTAAGCGTCAAACTTAGGTTAAGCATTCAAACACGTCAGGCGTCAGAGGTTAGGTTAGGTTAGGTTAGGTTAGGTTAGGTTACACGTTAGGTTAAGGGGTCAGTGCTAGGTTAAGAAGCGTCAAACGTAGGTTACAAAAGCGTTCAAACGTGAGGCGTGAGCCGGACAGCTTACCTTACGTAGACGTTAGGGGCTCACAGGCTGAGCTCACCTCGCCACACCACACGTTAGGTTCGGTTCGGTTCGCTCGGCTCAGCGTAAAGCGCCGAGGTCAGGGTTACGTTCGTTCACCTTCGGGCGCCACACTTTCGGTTGAAAGGTCGCGACGGGACGACGTCGGCAGGCACGCCGCAAACGAACAAAAACGTACAGACGACGTCGGAAACCGCCGACAGACGGGGGAGCAGCACGACCACGACCACGACCAGACACCGAGCGCGAACGAGACACACGCGAACCACCCCCACCGGCCAAAGGGCACCACACAACAACCCAGAGCACCACGTGTCGACACCAGAGCAACCCGCCGCTCACGCGACATGGCTGGCACCGAAGGGCAACCGCCCGCAACTGCGCTTTCCGCGCCGGCCCGGATGCACGTCGTGCTACAACAACACCACTACCGTACACAGCCGCTGTTCACAACATCACTATCAATGGCGCGCCCGCGGCTCGCCGCCGTCGCAGTCGCAGCCCCAACGCCAGCACTTTTGCACCACCATTCACACGCACCGCAACACAGCTCGCCGACACAGCCGAACAAAACAAACACCACACAACAACAGCAACAACGCCGCCGCCTCTACTTGTGCCGGCGACCCACCCCGCCGATGGCGCACCTCTCGCCAGCCGGCAATCGACACACACGCACCCACCCACCGGGGCCCAGTGCAAAAAAAAAAAAAAAAAAAACACACAAAAACAAAAAAACCAAACAACACAAACGACACGGGAAGCGCACACCGCCACTTCGCGCGCACGCCACCAACCAGTCGTCGTCTCAAAATAACAAACACAAACAAAATAAACTAACAACTAGGGCAACACAAAACAAAAACGCCTCGCACGAACCGCCCACAAAAAGGACAAGCACACGCACAGCCTCTGCTGACGACCACGACGCAGCGGCACGCTGCTCCTGTCCCGCGCCCCGCGCCCCACTCGATTCACAACTCACGCGACACCGTCAACGACGGGCTCGCTTCCCGCAACCTACCACCTTTCCGCCACGACGCACAGCCCCAGCCCCACCCGACGACGCCCGTGGCAACGACTGCACTTTCACCACCGCCTCCCCCTTCCCCCCCAAAACACACACACACACACACACACAGCCAGCCAAAAACGCACTCGCGACCCACACATGCACGTGCATCGGCACACGCCAACCAGTCAACGTCGACAACCACACGCAAGGCTCGAAACGAAACCGGCGTCCTTCCACGTTGCCATCAAGCTACGCGACACAAGACACAAGGAACCAACACAACAGCCGGCCCCACTAATTCCCACTCTCACGCCGCAAAAAGCACACCGAAACCGCCAAACGCACGCACATTCCCCTTCGCACTGACACCACCGACCGGCTCGCTACCACACACCTCTCGGCAGCCGTTTCACGCCAATTCGCCACACCGCCCACACAGTCGACAAGCGCCCGCCCTGTACGGCACACGCAACGACGCAGCGCAGCAAAGGGCGCCCGCAACACATACCTCTCCGCCGCCCGACGCGCCAACCGCCACACCACACCGCCAGCCACTCGCAAATTGTGCACTGCCACCAGCCACACGTCCAACACGCCGCGCCGCCTCCGGCCACCCGCCAGGGGGCGCTCACGTCCGCGACAACAGCGCGGCCCGCCGGGCCGGGCCGAACCGAACCGAGCCGCCGCTGCTCTGCACTCGGCACGGCCACACCCTGCTGCAGACCGGGCTCGTCCCTCTGTACGCGTCTGCCTGCGCATCAACACAACACGACCTTTTTTTTTTTTTTCCTCTCTACCGCCATCCCTTCTTCTCGCGTTTTACTCGTTGTTGCAGCAGCGGCGCACACCTACACATCCACAGCCCCAGCCGAGCCGGCCTCACCTCAGGGCCCGCCGCCAGCGTCTCCTCCTCGGGCACAGGTGCGGTGCTGTGGCCGCCCATCCAACCGCATTGCTGGCCGTCCAGCCACCAGGCGTTCCCACTGCCGCGAGCCACGCCGCGCACCGACCCTGCTGCAGAAAACGAAGCATAGCCAGAGACCGACCGATACACAAAGCAAGCCGTCGCCTCGCCTCTTGTCCTTCCTGCCTTCCTTCCGCCCCCGCCCTTCTCACACCACCGCCTCTCCACTTTCGCCCCCCCCCCCCTCCTTTTTTTTCTTCTTTCTTTCTTTCTTTGGCCCTCTCTCCTTCCCGCCATGGCGGTTACGGCACCGCCTGCAGCGGCAGATTTTTTGCGCCCACACGCCTACTCCTACCACCATTAACCTTGCCCTGCCCTGCCCATCAACGTCGCAGTCGAACCGACGCTTGCCAACACACTGCCCACGTTCCTTTCTCTTTTCGGCCTACGCCCATTACGCGCCGCCGCCACAGCACCTTCCCTTCCCACAACACACCGACGTCATCACACGCACCCAAAACAGGGGCCACGACCGTGTTCCTCGCCCACTCCCATCCCGCACGGTACGCACATTCCCAACTACTACCGCGCACCCTCCCTTTCCACTCTGTGTGTCTCTGTGTCTGTGTCCTGTCCGCGCGTGACGCCTCTCAACATCCGCCGTCCCCCGTCCCGTTTTCGCCCCCATGCCGTCGTCGCGCCGCCTCCTCCCCGTCCACCGCCGCCCCTGTCCGCCCCGCACCACACCATACACCGCTGCTTGTCCCGGCCGTTGCCACCAAAGGCGCCGACCGCAAACGCGCCACGCCGCAGCCCCCGTGCGTCTCGCGCTCGCTTGCATCTCCGTGCCGACGCTGCCTCTCTTCCCACTCGCACTCGACCTCGACAACACAGTCTTTGGCTCCGCCACTGCGTGTTCCGGTGGTACGCACGCTGCAACACGTATGTATTCATTACCAGAGCGATGGCGAGGCATGACAGCATCTCTGTCTGACCAGAGAGTTCTTTATCGCTGCTAGTCGGCGCTTGGACCGCGCCAGACGACAGTAGTGGCACGCACCGGGTCGCCAGGAACAGTTGTTATATATATTGTAGCGCGAGTCGGGAGAGGTAGTAGTCGGTCGACAGTAGTAGCGGGTGGACGGTTGTACTGAGCGGGCGTCGGCGGCGTGCTCTGCTCGTCTCGCGACTCTGGTCACGGTTCGGGACGATGTATAGTATATTGTGTTATAATCAAGAGGTGGTGACGCTGCATTGCGCAAATCTGATAACGTATGTTCATTGTACTTATTTTGTTCAACAACACAAGCCCCACTATTACTTTTTTTCTAAAGTAACTTTTGTCTCTTAACGAAAAACATTCACTTTTTAAAGACTACTTCCTATGGCATTTCCCTCCAAGGAGTGCAATTAATTACCAGCCAGCACTCATTCATTGCACACAGCTGTGTAAGGGGTATCTACAATCGAGGAGCGGATATAAATGCAATTTTTTGTTTCTTTTTGTTTTTTGTTTTGTGTGTGTGTTGTAACCTCCCAGCAATATTTAAAATAATGGACAATGTTATTTACGGATGCTAATGGACATTGCGCTAATTGTAACCTCGCCCACAATGAGAGGTATTGAAAATGGCAACAACAATGTGCAATTCGCAATCTGACTCAAATATAAAGTCTTCACACAACATTTAAAAAAGTCCGTTCAGTGACAAGAAACTTCAATTAAACCGAAATATCGGTCTTTGGCCCTGTGCAAAACAATCGGAATTAAAGTCTTACCTCCGAATAAATGGATGTCACATTTCTGCTCTGGTTGTTGCGCAGCGCTTGGAGGAACTGCATTGCAAATAATAATATTCTCTTTTTTTGTGATTTTAGTGACATTTTTCTTCAAAGAAGTGGAACGAACTCTTTAGTTCAATAAAAGATTAAATGTTTGAAAAATGCTTTTGAAATAAAAATTATTATTGGGGAACTTGTTGGAGCATAATTACAATAAATACAATTTCTCATTATCTAATGATTATATTAATTAACAGTATACCTTATTCACCATCTTGACCAGTGTTGCCGACCGCCTACATCACACAACCGCACTCGGCTGCTACTACTGACCGACCGCTCTGCATGACGACTATTAGCGTACTGCACGCGACGACTACTGACAGAGTACAGCCCTCAACTACACAGACTGACTGACTGACTGAGAACCGCTCGCAACACTCGCGCAGTCCAGCGCAAACTCTCTGGTCACAGATGCTACAATGTCTCGCCATCGCTACTATGTTACATACGTGTTTCAGTGTCTTTTTCATTGGGGTAACGATCTTTGGCTCTTTTTATTCTGAATACAGGGCCAAAGGTCAACGGCTGCTGCCCTTATACAATTTATCAGGTTTCATTATGTCTGTTGCAATGTTACATACGGTTCACTCTTTCATTAATATTATCGTTGGGTTTGTTTTGTAGGGACGTTAACATTCTGGCACATTTTTATTATCATCGGACTCTCTGCTATTTGTGCAGGGAGGTTATACCTGGGTCCATTTCCATTTCCATTTACATTTTAATATTGATAGACTTTTTGTTTTCTTTTTTGTTTCTTGTTGTTTTTCCTTCTTTTTTTTTGTTGTTTTTTTTCTTTTGTTTTGTTTTTCCCGCTCTCACCACCACCGCCGCATCACGCCTTCCGTTTTCTTGGTTTCTTTTCTGTGCTTCAACATCACCGCGCCCCATTTCCACACCACAGCCATCAGCCTCCAAGACGGGCGGGCGCAGTGTGCCATTTCCGGCGCACAAGCACACCCGTACGGTACTCTCCTCGCCCCCACGCCACCAACAACACAGCGACCACGCGGCTTTCAGGCACGGCACGGCACGGCACGGCACCGGCGAAATGCGCCGCCCCCGCCCCCGCCCCTCCGCGCATCCGTCCGTCTCGCCACGTTCACTGACAGCCGCGTCTGCGGCTACACCACGACAACCACAACACAACACCGCTCCCCTCCCTGGCAACTCACATTGTTTTTCTCCTCCTCTTTTGCACAAACCACAACGCCGAGCACAGGCGCAAGCCACCCACACCGCGCCCCTCCCCGTCCCGTCTTTGGCCGCCGCTCCTCGTTTCCTCGTTTGCCCCCTCCCATCTCCCGAAATGCCATGCCAGCAGCGTTACGCATGCCCCTCCCCTGTCCACACAACACTACCGCCTAACGAACAGCCTTTTCCGGGCCACATGCAGGGCACGCCCACCTCCAAACACTGCCAATTCACGGACGCACGCACGCACACACACACACACACACACACACACACACTCACTTTCTCGACACCTTTCTGTACGGAGGGTGCGTCATCTCGACCGTGACAGAGTGACGGCAACTATCGACGATCCATTTCCCCCCACTGGTAAAACATGTCCACTAACACCTACATACATCATTCAAGTACACAGACAATAGCATACACACAATGGGAGGGCACACGAACATGGACGGCACGGCACTGTCATACACTCTTCCTCAGAACCATATCAACAAACGTTACGTACATCCGGGAAAGCGAAAGCGAAAGCGAAAGCAAAGGCAAAGCCCAATGCAGCCGTCAAAGGTAACGTTCACCACGGCAGACACTTGCAGCCGCGCCGCCGTTAAACGCATTTCAGTGCGGCTCCAATACGCCTCCCGACACGGGAACGTTCCGTTGCTCTACGAATGCGTTTCTCCCCTTTTTCCCTTCCTCTCTCTTTTGCCCCCCCCTCCTTGCACTCTTGCCTCATTCCTCACGTTCTGCCCAGACATTCGACCGATCAGAGTCAACCTTTCGTTACCGTTCTCAGCGCGACGGTGTACAACAGTATGACGGGTGTGCCCAAGACTTCGGTTCAGTTGCGTGACGCCGGTCTATCGCGCCGATCGACAGTTACTCAGGGGGCGACGGATCGGACCACGTCACCGACACACAAAACACTTTCAAACAAACAAACAAATACATACCGGATGGACACAGACAAACACGTGTACAGACATTCGCCAAACAAACGACCGGCGCCGCCGCCGCCGCCGCCGTCTAGCGTGCATCTTGAATGACGACATCGGTGTGCGTGCGTCGTACGCAATCAGTCAGACACGGCTATCAAACATCAGAGTCGAATGGTACATCATCGTGCGTGTCGCCGTACACGTACAGTACAATACAACAACAATGCGTCTTAATGGCACGTTCATTTCAACGTCACTCACACACCTCCACGCTGCAGTTACGTCGCACCATTGTCAAACTCGGCGTACAGCAAAGGGAATAGTGGGCGGCAAAAACAAACCAAACAAAAACATTTCACATTTCACCCTCGCCATGTATGATGTGCAAAAAAACAAACCCGCAAACGGCCGTCGTTACGGTGACACAAAAGTCGCCGATCGCACTGTCCCCCCTCGCAGACGGGTAACACACAAACACACACACACCCCAACAACACCAATGGGTCAAAAACCACGCCAACGAGGCGTGCCACCATTCCACGCCACGGCGACCAACCTCGTGGCCGTACCCCGCGCAACACGCTTTGACGCGCCCCCCCACCCACAATCAAAATGCACACATACATCACAGCCGTCCACACAAACAACAACAACAACAACAATTCCGCCCTTCCCGCAAAAGGCAAGTTGGTGGCCCTGAAAAGGGCCGTTTCGCCGCTCTCGCAACGGAGGAGCCTTCTCCATCCTTCCTTCCATTCCAGAGCCACCTCCTTACTTGGAGCTCGTGTACTTGGTCACCGCCTTCGTGCCCTCGCTCACGGCGTGCTTGGCCAGCTCGCCAGGCAGCAACAGCCGCACAGCGGTCTGGATCTCGCGGGACGTGATGGTCGAGCGCTTGTTGTAGTGCGCCAGGCGAGAAGCCTCGGCCGCAATGCGCTCGAAAATGTCGTTCACGAAGCTGTTCATGATGCTCATCGCCTTCGACGAGATGCCCGTGTCAGGGTGCACCTGCTTCAGCACCTTGTAGATGTAGATGGCATAGCTCTCCTTCCTCTTGCGCTTCTTCTTCTTGTCGCCCTTCGAAATGTTCTTCTGCGCCTTGCCAGCCTTCTTGGCGGCCTTCCCGCTAGTCTTGGGCGGCATCTCCAACCAACGTACGGCAGCAGCAACACCAGTAGCAAGCGCTCCGCTCTAGTCAGCGTCTCCCCACACAGTGGCACCCGCCGCCAGCCGCCGCCGCACCTTTACCAGCTCGCCCTGTTGCGGCCGCCGACCAATGGGGCGCGCGCGCAACCGGCCGCCGCACCCGAGCCCATAAAGCACCCCCACCCCGGCTGCGCCGGCACGCACTCCGCTGCTCGACTCGCTGCCGCTCGCACCGGTCGTTTTCGTTTCCGTTTCGTGTGCACCGTCGCTAGCCCATCGCCATGTCCGGACGCGGAAAGGGAGGCAAAGTCAAGGGCAAGTCAAAGTCCCGCTCAAGCAGGGCTGGGCTCCAGTTCCCGGTCGGCAGAATCCACCGCCTCCTGCGCAAGGGAAACTACGCAGAGCGCGTCGGCGCCGGGGCGCCCGTCTACCTCGCCGCCGTCATGGAGTACCTCGCGGCTGAGGTGCTCGAGCTGGCCGGAAACGCGGCCCGCGACAACAAGAAGACGCGCATCATCCCGCGCCACCTGCAGCTTGCCATCCGCAACGACGAGGAGCTCAACAAGCTCCTGTCGGGCGTCACCATCGCACAGGGTGGTGTCCTGCCCAACATCCAGGCCGTCCTGCTGCCAAAGAAGACCGAGAAGAAGGCCTAAAGGAGGCCAGGCAATCGCAGCGCCGCGTGCTCCCCTGCACGCAACGCGCTTTGCCGGCTCGGCCCACAACAATCGGCCCTTTTCAGGGCCACCACACAAACCTACGTCCAAAGCAAAATTTCAGTCGTCCTCGCCGCACCTTGTTTTGTTTTAACTTTGCACTGTCACAGCACAGCCGCCGCCGGCGCACGTCCGCCATCTTGTCGTCCACACAGCCCGTGTGGCCCAACACACACACACACGCACACATTTTGCACCGTCGCAGTCGCCTTCCAAACCGACAACGGCAGCAATAATGACCATTGTTAAAGGGAGGCGTGTCGACACACCGCCCTCCACTCCCGCGCGCAACGGCCGTCGACACGAACGAAACAGCTGATCCGGCCGCCTATGCCCACACGCCTTGCCTCGGAAACCCCAACGCCGCCGCAAACAAACACACAGAGACAAACCACGCAAGCAAATAATCACCGCCTCTCGCACAACAACACACAGCCCGCCCGCCATCTCCGTCGCGATCGATACAAAGACACACAAACGAAGCAGCTCCACACACAGCCAGCCACATGACACGTTTCCTTTCCTTCTCCCCTCCCAGTCACATCACGTCGCTCAAACGGAAAGAAAGAAACAAACAAACAAACAACACAGCGCGCACACACGCAGCAACAACACAGACTCTTTCGCACTTTTCAACTTCCGAACAGTGTGGTGGCCCTGAAAAGGGCCGTTTTCTAGTCTCTCCCACCCACAAGCACGGCCGCGGGAAGGCCAGCGCCCGCTGCGACGCAGCCTAACCGCCGAAACCGTACAGGGTGCGCCCCTGCCTCTTCAGGGCGTACACCACGTCCATGGCCGTCACAGTCTTGCGCTTGGCGTGCTCAGTGTACGTCACCGCGTCGCGGATCACGTTCTCCAGGAACACCTTCAGCACCCCGCGGGTCTCCTCGTAGATCAGACCAGAGATGCGCTTCACGCCGCCCCTGCGAGCCAGGCGGCGGATGGCGGGCTTCGTGATGCCCTGGATGTTGTCGCGCAACACCTTGCGGTGCCGCTTGGCGCCACCCTTGCCGAGCCCCTTTCCTCCCTTGCCGCGGCCTGTCATCCTTCCTTCCTCGGGCAAAGCAAAACGTGCACAAACAGCAGCTGCAGCGGCTGGCGAGTCGGCTACGGTCTGCGCCCAGCGCGCCCGCCGCCCCCCTATATAGACTCTGGCCCGCCCTCCCCCCACCACGCGCAACCGAGGGCATATAAGCGCAGCACGGAGGCGCGCGGGCCCGTTGTCAAGGCAGCACCGGACGCCGCGCCGCACCTAACCTCCACGCACGCCGCTCCGCTACCGCTACCGCTACCGCCATGGCCCGCACAAAGCAAACGGCCCGCAAGTCCACCGGCGGAAAGGCGCCGCGCAAACAGCTCGCCACCAAGGCGGCGAGGAAGAGCGCGCCCGCCACCGGAGGCGTCAAGAAGCCCCACCGCTACAGGCCGGGCACCGTCGCCCTGCGAGAAATCAGGCGCTACCAGAAGAGCACAGAGCTGCTCATCCGCAAGCTGCCATTCCAGCGCCTAGTGCGCGAGATCGCCCAGGACTTCAAGACCGACCTGCGCTTCCAGAGCTCCGCAGTCATGGCCCTGCAGGAGGCCAGCGAGGCCTACCTCGTCGGCCTCTTCGAAGACACCAACCTGTGCGCAATCCACGCCAAGCGCGTCACCATCATGCCCAAGGACATCCAGCTCGCGCGCCGCATCCGCGGCGAGCGCGCCTAAACCGCGCCGCGGCACCGCACCGCACAAACAAAAACGGCCCTTTTCAGGGCCACTAACATCTCTCCGTCGCGAGCAAACTTTGTCGGTCGCCTGCCTCTCGCCCCGCAACCCAAAAACAAAAACCACCACTTCCCGTCCGTCCGCCACACCCGCTCACTCTGCCTGCCTGCTAGCAGCGCGCAACAATCACACATCATCCCTCCCCGGCGCTCAAAGCGCACAATACCCAACGGCCGACGTCACACCGCACGGGTGGCTGGCCGGCCGCCGCTTTCGTTTCGAAAACAAAAAAAACCCGCACTCCACTCCGACGGCCAACGGCCAGGCAGGCGCGCTCGCTCGCTCTACACGCCACCGAAATCCCCGCCGACTCCTTCCGCATCTCAACGTGCCCCCCCGTTGCAAAACATAACACACACACACACAAAGGAACAAAACAAAGACCAGACACGACTCGACAAGACAGACATCCGAGAAGAACGAACGCAGGCAAGCCAACCAACGTATTCAAACAAAACAACGTGACAGAAAACCAACCGTCGGCCGCCGCCACAAAACAAACACGGCGACAATCAACCACGACAACAACAACAACAACAACACCGCTTACCGCTACCGCCGCCCACACCCGCCACCGACCCCCGCAATCCAACCACCACGGCACGCAAACAGCATCCCCACGGGCATACAGAAACGCCAGACAGACACCCACACCAAACGCAACACGACAATCAAAACCTTCCCCGACGTGCTTTGATGGCCCTGAGAAGGGCCGTTTTGGGCCGCGCGTCTCTTGCGCGCCACTAGACGACGACGGGGGGTGGGGACGACGGAGTCAAGCGCCAAACCCTTCCTTTCCCATCTCTTTCTCCTCTACTCTACTTCTTCTTCTTGGGCGAAGCCTTCGCCTTAGACGGCGTCGTCGCCTTCTTCGGGCGCGGCGCCTTCGGCTTCTTCGTCGGAACCTTGGCGGCCTTCTTCGCCTTCGACGGCGACTTGGCCTTGGCCGGCTTGGCCGCAGCCGCCTTCTTCGCACCCGCGGGAGCGGCCGACGCCGCAGACGCCTTCTTGGCGGCGCCCGCCTTCCGACCGGTCGCCGCCTTCACGCCACCAGCCTTCTTTGCGCCGGCCGCACGGGCGCCCTTCTTCTCCTTGCTGGCCGGAGCGGCGCGCTTCTTCTTGGCACCGCCAGCACGAGCCTTGCCGCCCTCGGCCGCCCCCCCGCCGCCGGCGCCGGCAAGCTTGAACGAGCCGGACGCGCCCTTCCCCTTCGTCTGCACCAGCTCGCCCGCCACGACGGCCGACTTGAGGTACTTCTTGATAAACGGCGCCAGCTTCTCCGCGTCCAGCTTGTAGTGCGCGGCTATGTACTTCTTGATCGCCTGCAGCGACGACCCGCCGCGCTCCTTCAGACTCTTGATGGCGGCCGTCACCATCTCAGAGGTGCGCGGGTGCGCAGGCTTGGCGCGCGGCTTCTTCGCAGACGACGCAGACTTGGCCTTCTTCGTAGTGCCGGTGGCGGCGGGTGCCGCAGCAGTCTCGTTCGTAGCCGCCTGATCTGCCATTTCGACGACGCGCGTAACACACAGCGAGAGCGAGCGGGACGGCAGGCACGCAAGCACAAGAGCAGAGAATCACAAGGCCCAGCCAGTGTCGCGGGCGGGCGCGGACGGCCGAGAGAGCGGCCGCCACTCTGCGCGCCGCCGCGCCGCGCCTCCCGCGCTTGCTACCGCCCAACGTCCGACAGCCTGTGCGGAGCAGCCCCAAACCTGCGCCACAACCGCCCGCGCCTTTCAAACCACCGAGGATGGGGCTACACACAGCCACACCACAGTCGCCAACCAGTCGCCACGGCAGCGCCGCAAACCACGGCCAAACTGCAGCTACCGCGCGCTACAGCCTGGGTCGGCCCGCCGAGAATCGCCGCCCCCGCCCAAATGCCGCCCCCACAGCCCCAGCCGACGACCCGCCACAATGGCCAAACCTTCGGCAAAACTCCCACACCGTCGCCGCGGCAGCCCGGCCAGCGCGGCCGGCGCCACAGCCACACAAGCCGAGGCGTGCGGCGATGACGGCCGTGCAAACGCGCCTCCGCCGCCCCATCGCCTTCCGTCGCCCTCCCGCCGTTTCCCGATCGGCCCGCAGCCGTCGGGCCACATCGCGCGCCGTCCTCCTCCTCTCGCCCGCCAACATTCACAGCCGTTTCTCAACAATTGCCCGCCGCAAACGGACGCCGCCTGCGCAACAGGCGCCGCCGCCCCTCGCCGCTTCCGACCCAACCCCTCGACCGAGGCAAACCGCAATCCGAATCTACAGACCAACCCAATCTGCCGTCAAGCACACACGACAGCCGACCTTACACGTTACGCGTTACACATTACGTTTACACGTCTACGTTAGGTTAGGTTAGGTGGACGTGGGTTAGGTTAAGGGGACTTGGGTTAGGTTAAGCGTCAAACTTAGGTTAAGCATTCAAACACGTCAGGCGTCAGAGGTTAGGTTAGGTTAGGTTAGGTTAGGTTAGGTTACACGTTAGGTTAAGGGGTCAGTGCTAGGTTAAGAAGCGTCAAACGTAGGTTACAAAAGCGTTCAAACGTGAGGCGTGAGCCGGACAGCTTACCTTACGTAGACGTTAGGGGCTCACAGGCTGAGCTCACCTCGCCACACCACACGTTAGGTTCGGTTCGGTTCGCTCGGCTCAGCGTAAAGCGCCGAGGTCAGGGTTACGTTCGTTCACCTTCGGGCGCCACACTTTCGGTTGAAAGGTCGCGACGGGACGACGTCGGCAGGCACGCCGCAAACGAACAAAAACGTACAGACGACGTCGGAAACCGCCGACAGACGGGGGAGCAGCACGACCACGACCACGACCAGACACCGAGCGCGAACGAGACACACGCGAACCACCCCCACCGGCCAAAGGGCACCACACAACAACCCAGAGCACCACGTGTCGACACCAGAGCAACCCGCCGCTCACGCGACATGGCTGGCACCGAAGGGCAACCGCCCGCAACTGCGCTTTCCGCGCCGGCCCGGATGCACGTCGTGCTACAACAACACCACTACCGTACACAGCCGCTGTTCACAACATCACTATCAATGGCGCGCCCGCGGCTCGCCGCCGTCGCAGTCGCAGCCCCAACGCCAGCACTTTTGCACCACCATTCACACGCACCGCAACACAGCTCGCCGACACAGCCGAACAAAACAAACACCACACAACAACAGCAACAACGCCGCCGCCTCTACTTGTGCCGGCGACCCACCCCGCCGATGGCGCACCTCTCGCCAGCCGGCAATCGACACACACGCACCCACCCACCGGGGCCCAGTGCAAAAAAAAAAAAAAAAAAAACACACAAAAACAAAAAAACCAAACAACACAAACGACACGGGAAGCGCACACCGCCACTTCGCGCGCACGCCACCAACCAGTCGTCGTCTCAAAATAACAAACACAAACAAAATAAACTAACAACTAGGGCAACACAAAACAAAAACGCCTCGCACGAACCGCCCACAAAAAGGACAAGCACACGCACAGCCTCTGCTGACGACCACGACGCAGCGGCACGCTGCTCCTGTCCCGCGCCCCGCGCCCCACTCGATTCACAACTCACGCGACACCGTCAACGACGGGCTCGCTTCCCGCAACCTACCACCTTTCCGCCACGACGCACAGCCCCAGCCCCACCCGACGACGCCCGTGGCAACGACTGCACTTTCACCACCGCCTCCCCCTTCCCCCCCAAAACACACACACACACACACACACAGCCAGCCAAAAACGCACTCGCGACCCACACATGCACGTGCATCGGCACACGCCAACCAGTCAACGTCGACAACCACACGCAAGGCTCGAAACGAAACCGGCGTCCTTCCACGTTGCCATCAAGCTACGCGACACAAGACACAAGGAACCAACACAACAGCCGGCCCCACTAATTCCCACTCTCACGCCGCAAAAAGCACACCGAAACCGCCAAACGCACGCACATTCCCCTTCGCACTGACACCACCGACCGGCTCGCTACCACACACCTCTCGGCAGCCGTTTCACGCCAATTCGCCACACCGCCCACACAGTCGACAAGCGCCCGCCCTGTACGGCACACGCAACGACGCAGCGCAGCAAAGGGCGCCCGCAACACATACCTCTCCGCCGCCCGACGCGCCAACCGCCACACCACACCGCCAGCCACTCGCAAATTGTGCACTGCCACCAGCCACACGTCCAACACGCCGCGCCGCCTCCGGCCACCCGCCAGGGGGCGCTCACGTCCGCGACAACAGCGCGGCCCGCCGGGCCGGGCCGAACCGAACCGAGCCGCCGCTGCTCTGCACTCGGCACGGCCACACCCTGCTGCAGACCGGGCTCGTCCCTCTGTACGCGTCTGCCTGCGCATCAACACAACACGACCTTTTTTTTTTTTTTCCTCTCTACCGCCATCCCTTCTTCTCGCGTTTTACTCGTTGTTGCAGCAGCGGCGCACACCTACACATCCACAGCCCCAGCCGAGCCGGCCTCACCTCAGGGCCCGCCGCCAGCGTCTCCTCCTCGGGCACAGGTGCGGTGCTGTGGCCGCCCATCCAACCGCATTGCTGGCCGTCCAGCCACCAGGCGTTCCCACTGCCGCGAGCCACGCCGCGCACCGACCCTGCTGCAGAAAACGAAGCATAGCCAGAGACCGACCGATACACAAAGCAAGCCGTCGCCTCGCCTCTTGTCCTTCCTGCCTTCCTTCCGCCCCCGCCCTTCTCACACCACCGCCTCTCCACTTTCGCCCCCCCCCCCCTCCTTTTTTTTCTTCTTTCTTTCTTTCTTTGGCCCTCTCTCCTTCCCGCCATGGCGGTTACGGCACCGCCTGCAGCGGCAGATTTTTTGCGCCCACACGCCTACTCCTACCACCATTAACCTTGCCCTGCCCTGCCCATCAACGTCGCAGTCGAACCGACGCTTGCCAACACACTGCCCACGTTCCTTTCTCTTTTCGGCCTACGCCCATTACGCGCCGCCGCCACAGCACCTTCCCTTCCCACAACACACCGACGTCATCACACGCACCCAAAACAGGGGCCACGACCGTGTTCCTCGCCCACTCCCATCCCGCACGTACGCACATTCCCAACTACTACCGCGCACCCTCCCTTTCCACTCTGTGTGTCTCTGTGTCTGTGTCCTGTCCGCGCGTGACGCCTCTCAACATCCGCCGTCCCCCGTCCCGTTTTCGCCCCCATGCCGTCGTCGCGCCGCCTCCTCCCCGTCCACCGCCGCCCCTGTCCGCCCCGCACCACACCATACACCGCTGCTTGTCCCGGCCGTTGCCACCAAAGGCGCCGACCGCAAACGCGCCACGCCGCAGCCCCCGTGCGTCTCGCGCTCGCTTGCATCTCCGTGCCGACGCTGCCTCTCTTCCCACTCGCACTCGACCTCGACAACACAGTCTTTGGCTCCGCCACTGCGTGTTCCGGTGGTACGCACGCTGCAACACGTATGTATTCATTACCAGAGCGATGGCGAGGCATGACAGCATCTCTGTCTGACCAGAGAGTTCTTTATCGCTGCTAGTCGGCGCTTGGACCGCGCCAGACGACAGTAGTGGCACGCACCGGGTCGCCAGGAACAGTTGTTATATATATTGTAGCGCGAGTCGGGAGAGGTAGTAGTCGGTCGACAGTAGTAGCGGGTGGACGGTTGTACTGAGCGGGCGTCGGCGGCGTGCTCTGCTCGTCTCGCGACTCTGGTCACGGTTCGGGACGATGTATAGTATATTGTGTTATAATCAAGAGGTGGTGTGACGCTGCATTGCGCAAATCTGATAACGTATGTTCATTGTACTTATTTTGTTCAACAACACAAGCCCCACTATTACTTTTTTTCTAAAGTAACTTTTGTCTCTTAACGAAAAACATTCACTTTTTAAAGACTACTTCCTATGGCATTTCCCTCCAAGGAGTGCAATTAATTACCAGCCAGCACTCATTCATTGCACACAGCTGTGTAAGGGGTATCTACAATCGAGGAGCGGATATAAATGCAATTTTTTGTTTCTTTTTGTTTTTTGTTTTGTGTGTGTGTTGTAACCTCCCAGCAATATTTAAAATAATGGACAATGTTATTTACGGATGCTAATGGACATTGCGCTAATTGTAAACCTCGCCCACAATGAGAGGTATTGAAAATGGCAACAACAATGTGCAATTCGCAATCTGACTCAAATATAAAGTCTTCACACAACATTTAAAAAAGTCCGTTCAGTGACAAGAAACTTCAATTAAACCGAAATATCGGTCTTTGGCCCTGTGCAAAACAATCGGAATTAAAGTCTTACCTCCGAATAAATGGATGTCACATTTCTGCTCTGGTTGTTGCGCAGCGCTTGGAGGAACTGCATTGCAAATAATAATATTCTCTTTTTTTGTGATTTTAGTGACATTTTTCTTCAAAGAAGTGGAACGAACTCTTTAGTTCAATAAAAGATTAAATGTTTGAAAAATGCTTTTGAAATAAAAATTATTATTGGGGAACTTGTTGGAGCATAATTACAATAAATACAATTTCTCATTATCTAATGATTATATTAATTAACAGTATACCTTATTCACCATCTTGACCAGTGTTGCCGACCGCCTACATCACACAACCGCACTCGGCTGCTACTACTGACCGACCGCTCTGCATGACGACTATTAGCGTACTGCACGCGACGACTACTGACAGAGTACAGCCCTCAACTACACAGACTGACTGACTGACTGAGAACCGCTCGCAACACTCGCGCAGTCCAGCGCAAACTCTCTGGTCACAGATGCTACAATGTCTCGCCATCGCTACTATGTTACATACGTGTTTCAGTGTCTTTTTCATTGGGGTAACGATCTTTGGCTCTTTTTATTCTGAATACAGGGCCAAAGGTCAACGGCTGCTGCCCTTATACAATTTATCAGGTTTCATTATGTCTGTTGCAATGTTACATACGGTTCACTCTTTCATTAATATTATCGTTGGGTTTGTTTTGTAGGGACGTTAACATTCTGGCACATTTTTATTATCATCGGACTCTCTGCTATTTGTGCAGGGAGGTTATACCTGGGTCCATTTCCATTTCCATTTACATTTTAATATTGATAGACTTTTTGTTTTCTTTTTTGTTTCTTGTTGTTTTTCCTTCTTTTTTTTTGTTGTTTTTTTTCTTTTGTTTTGTTTTTCCCGCTCTCACCACCACCGCCGCATCACGCCTTCCGTTTTCTTGGTTTCTTTTCTGTGCTTCAACATCACCGCGCCCCATTTCCACACCACAGCCATCAGCCTCCAAGACGGGCGGGCGCAGTGTGCCATTTCCGGCGCACAAGCACACCCGTACGGTACTCTCCTCGCCCCACGCCACCAACAACACAGCGACCACGCGGCTTTCAGGCACGGCACGGCACGGCACGGCACCGGCGAAATGCGCCGCCCCCGCCCCCGCCCCTCCGCGCATCCGTCCGTCTCGCCACGTTCACTGACAGCCGCGTCTGCGGCTACACCACGACAACCACAACACAACACCGCTCCCCTCCCTGGCAACTCACATTGTTTTTCTCCTCCTCTTTTGCACAAACCACAACGCCGAGCACAGGCGCAAGCCACCCACACCGCGCCCCTCCCCGTCCCGTCTTTGGCCGCCGCTCCTCGTTTCCTCGTTTGCCCCCTCCCATCTCCCGAAATGCCATGCCAGCAGCGTTACGCATGCCCCTCCCCTGTCCACACAACACTACCGCCTAACGAACAGCCTTTTCCGGGCCACATGCAGGGCACGCCCACCTCCAAACACTGCCAATTCACGGACGCACGCACGCACACACACACACACACACACACACACACACTCACTTTCTCGACACCTTTCTGTACGGAGGGTGCGTCATCTCGACCGTGACAGAGTGACGGCAACTATCGACGATCCATTTCCCCCCACTGGTAAAACATGTCCACTAACACCTACATACATCATTCAAGTACACAGACAATAGCATACACACAATGGGAGGGCACACGAACATGGACGGCACGGCACTGTCATACACTCTTCCTCAGAACCATATCAACAAACGTTACGTACATCCGGGAAAGCGAAAGCGAAAGCGAAAGCAAAGGCAAAGCCCAATGCAGCCGTCAAAGGTAACGTTCACCACGGCAGACACTTGCAGCCGCGCCGCCGTTAAACGCATTTCAGTGCGGCTCCAATACGCCTCCGACACGGGAACGTTCCGTTGCTCTACGAATGCGTTTCTCCCCTTTTTCCCTTCCTCTCTCTTTTGCCCCCCCCTCCTTGCACTCTTGCCTCATTCCTCACGTTCTGCCCAGACATTCGACCGATCAGAGTCAACCTTTCGTTACCGTTCTCAGCGCGACGGTGTACAACAGTATGACGGGTGTGCCCAAGACTTCGGTTCAGTTGCGTGACGCCGGTCTATCGCGCCGATCGACAGTTACTCAGGGGGCGACGGATCGGACCACGTCACCGACACACAAAACACTTTCAAACAAACAAACAAATACATACATACCGGATGGACACAGACAAACACGTGTACAGACATTCGCCAAACAAACGACCGGCGCCGCCGCCGCCGCCGCCGTCTAGCGTGCATCTTGAATGACGACATCGGTGTGCGTGCGTCGTACGCAATCAGTCAGACACGGCTATCAAACATCAGAGTCGAATGGTACATCATCGTGCGTGTCGCCGTACACGTACAGTACAATACAACAACAATGCGTCTTAATGGCACGTTCATTTCAACGTCACTCACACACCTCCACGCTGCAGTTACGTCGCACCATTGTCAAACTCGGCGTACAGCAAAGGGAATAGTGGGCGGCAAAAACAAACCAAACAAAAAACATTTCACATTTCACCCTCGCCATGTATGATGTGCAAAAAAACAAACCCGCAAACGGCCGTCGTTACGGTGACACAAAAGTCGCCGATCGCACTGTCCCCCCTCGCAGACGGGTAACACACAAACACACACACACCCCAACAACACCAATGGGTCAAAAACCACGCCAACGAGGCGTGCCACCATTCCACGCCACGGCGACCAACCTCGTGGCCGTACCCCGCGCAACACGCTTTGACGCGCCCCCCCACCCACAATCAAAATGCACACATACATCACAGCCGTCCACACAAACAACAACAACAACAACAATTCCGCCCTTCCCGCAAAAGGCAAGTTGGTGGCCCTGAAAAGGGCCGTTTCGCCGCTCTCGCAACGGAGGAGCCTTCTCCATCCTTCCTTCCATTCCAGAGCCACCTCCTTACTTGGAGCTCGTGTACTTGGTCACCGCCTTCGTGCCCTCGCTCACGGCGTGCTTGGCCAGCTCGCCAGGCAGCAACAGCCGCACAGCGGTCTGGATCTCGCGGGACGTGATGGTCGAGCGCTTGTTGTAGTGCGCCAGGCGAGAAGCCTCGGCCGCAATGCGCTCGAAAATGTCGTTCACGAAGCTGTTCATGATGCTCATCGCCTTCGACGAGATGCCCGTGTCAGGGTGCACCTGCTTCAGCACCTTGTAGATGTAGATGGCATAGCTCTCCTTCCTCTTGCGCTTCTTCTTCTTGTCGCCCTTCGAAATGTTCTTCTGCGCCTTGCCAGCCTTCTTGGCGGCCTTCCCGCTAGTCTTGGGCGGCATCTCCAACCAACGTACGGCAGCAGCAACACCAGTAGCAAGCGCTCCGCTCTAGTCAGCGTCTCCCCACACAGTGGCACCCGCCGCCAGCCGCCGCCGCACCTTTACCAGCTCGCCCTGTTGCGGCCGCCGACCAATGGGGCGCGCGCGCAACCGGCCGCCGCACCCGAGCCCATAAAGCACCCCCACCCCGGCTGCGCCGGCACGCACTCCGCTGCTCGACTCGCTGCCGCTCGCACCGGTCGTTTTCGTTTCCGTTTCGTGTGCACCGTCGCTAGCCCATCGCCATGTCCGGACGCGGAAAGGGAGGCAAAGTCAAGGGCAAGTCAAAGTCCCGCTCAAGCAGGGCTGGGCTCCAGTTCCCGGTCGGCAGAATCCACCGCCTCCTGCGCAAGGGAAACTACGCAGAGCGCGTCGGCGCCGGGGCGCCCGTCTACCTCGCCGCCGTCATGGAGTACCTCGCGGCTGAGGTGCTCGAGCTGGCCGGAAAACGCGGCCCGCGACAACAAGAAGACGCGCATCATCCCGCGCCACCTGC
>NW_025725497.1:0-30499 GCF_021461395.2 Schistocerca americana | reverse complement strand
TTTTTGTGTGTTTTTTTTTTTTTTTTTTTGCACTGGGCCCCGGTGGGTGGGTGCGTGTGTGTCGATTGCCGGCTGGCGAGAGGTGCGCCATCGGCGGGGTGGGTCGCCGGCACAAGTAGAGGCGGCGGCGTTGTTGCTGTTGTTGTGTGGTGTTTGTTTTGTTCGGCTGTGTCGGCGAGCTGTGTTGCGGTGCGTGTGAATGGTGGTGCAAAAGTGCTGGCGTTGGGGCTGCGACTGCGACGGCGGCGAGCCGCGGGCGCGCCATTGATAGTGATGTTGTGAACAGCGGCTGTGTACGGTAGTGGTGTTGTTGTAGCACGACGTGCATCCGGGCCGGCGCGGAAAGCGCAGTTGCGGGCGGTTGCCCTTCGGTGCCAGCCATGTCGCGTGAGCGGCGGGTTGCTCTGGTGTCGACACGTGGTGCTCTGGGTTGTTGTGTGGTGCCCTTTGGCCGGTGGGGGTGGTTCGCGTGTGTCTCGTTCGCGCTCGGTGTCTGGTCGTGGTCGTGGTCGTGCTGCTCCCCCGTCTGTCGGCGGTTTCCGACGTCGTCTGTACGTTTTTGTTCGTTTGCGGCGTGCCTGCCGACGTCGTCCCGTCGCGACCTTTCAACCGAAAGTGTGGCGCCCGAAGGTGAACGAACGTAACCCTGACCTCGGCGCTTTACGCTGAGCCGAGCGAACCGAACCGAACCTAACGTGTGGTGTGGCGAGGTGAGCTCAGCCTGTGAGCCCCTAACGTCTACGTAAGGTAAGCTGTCCGGCTCACGCCTCACGTTTGAACGCTTTTGTAACCTACGTTTGACGCTTCTTAACCTAGCACTGACCCCTTAACCTAACGTGTAACCTAACCTAACCTAACCTAACCTAACCTAACCTCTGACGCCTGACGTGTTTGAATGCTTAACCTAAGTTTGACGCTTAACCTAACCCAAGTCCCCTTAACCTAACCCACGTCCACCTAACCTAACCTAACGTAGACGTGTAAACGTAATGTGTAACGCGTAACGTGTAAGGTCGGCTGTCGTGTGTGCTTGACGGCAGATTGGGTTGGTCTGTAGATTCGGATTGCGGTTTGCCTCGGTCGAGGGGTTGGGTCGGAAGCGGCGAGGGGCGGCGGCGCCTGTTGCGCAGGCGGCGTCCGTTTGCGGCGGGCAATTGTTGAGAAACGGCTGTGAATGTTGGCGGGCGAGAGGAGGAGGACGGCGCGCGATGTGGCCCGACGGCTGCGGGCCGATCGGGAAACGGCGGGAGGGCGACGGAAGGCGATGGGGCGGCGGAGGCGCGTTTGCACGGCCGTCATCGCCGCACGCCTCGGCTTGTGTGGCTGTGGCGCCGGCCGCGCTGGCCGGGCTGCCGCGGCGACGGTGTGGGAGTTTTGCCGAAGGTTTGGCCATTGTGGCGGGTCGTCGGCTGGGGCTGTGGGGGCGGCATTTGGGCGGGGGCGGCGATTCTCGGCGGGCCGACCCAGGCTGTAGCGCGCGGTAGCTGCAGTTTGGCCGTGGTTTGCGGCGCTGCCGTGGCGACTGGTTGGCGACTGTGGTGTGGCTGTGTGTAGCCCCATCCTCGGTGGTTTGAAAGGCGCGGGCGGTTGTGGCGCAGGTTTGGGGCTGCTCCGCACAGGCTGTCGGACGTTGGGCGGTAGCAAGCGCGGGAGGCGCGGCGCGGCGGCGCGCAGAGTGGCGGCCGCTCTCTCGGCCGTCCGCGCCCGCCCGCGACACTGGCTGGGCCTTGTGATTCTCTGCTCTTGTGCTTGCGTGCCTGCCGTCCCGCTCGCTCTCGCTGTGTGTTACGCGCGTCGTCGAAATGGCAGATCAGGCGGCTACGAACGAGACTGCTGCGGCACCCGCCGCCACCGGCACTACGAAGAAGGCCAAGTCTGCGTCGTCTGCGAAGAAGCCGCGCGCCAAGCCTGCGCACCCGCGCACCTCTGAGATGGTGACGGCCGCCATCAAGAGTCTGAAGGAGCGCGGCGGGTCGTCGCTGCAGGCGATCAAGAAGTACATAGCCGCGCACTACAAGCTGGACGCGGAGAAGCTGGCGCCGTTTATCAAGAAGTACCTCAAGTCGGCCGTCGTGGCGGGCGAGCTGGTGCAGACGAAGGGGAAGGGCGCGTCCGGCTCGTTCAAGCTTGCCGGCGCCGGCGGCGGGGGGGCGGCCGAGGGCGGCAAGGCTCGTGCTGGCGGTGCCAAGAAGAAGCGCGCCGCTCCGGCCAGCAAGGAGAAGAAGGGCGCCCGTGCGGCCGGCGCAAAGAAGGCTGGTGGCGTGAAGGCGGCGACCGGTCGGAAGGCGGGCGCCGCCAAGAAGGCGTCTGCGGCGTCGGCCGCTCCCGCGGGTGCGAAGAAGGCGGCTGCGGCCAAGCCGGCCAAGGCCAAGTCGCCGTCGAAGGCGAAGAAGGCCGCCAAGGTTCCGACGAAGAAGCCGAAGGCGCCGCGCCCGAAGAAGGCGACGACGCCGTCTAAGGCGAAGGCTTCGCCCAAGAAGAAGAAGTAGAGTAGAGGAGAAAGAGATGGGAAAGGAAGGGTTTGGCGCTTGACTCCGTCGTCCCCACCCCCCGTCGTCGTCTAGTGGCGCGCAAGAGACGCGCGGCCCAAAACGGCCCTTCTCAGGGCCATCAAAGCACGTCGGGGAAGGTTTTGATTGTCGTGTTGCGTTTGGTGTGGGTGTCTGTCTGGCGTTTCTGTATGCCCGTGGGGATGCTGTTTGCGTGCCGTGGTGGTTGGATTGCGGGGGTCGGTGGCGGGTGTGGGCGGCGGTAGCGGTAAGCGGTGTTGTTGTTGTTGTTGTTGTCGTGGTTGATTGTCGCCGTGTTTGTTTTGTGGCGGCGGCCGACGGTTGGTTTTCTGTCACGTTGTTTTGTTTGAATACGTTGGTTGGCTTGCCTGCGTTCGTTCTTCTCGGATGTCTGTCTTGTCGAGTCGTGTCTGGTCTTTGTTTTGTTCCTTTGTGTGTGTGTGTGTTATGTTTTGCAACGGGGGGGCACGTTGAGATGCGGAAGGAGTCGGCGGGGATTTCGGTGGCGTGTAGAGCGAGCGAGCGCGCCTGCCTGGCCGTTGGCCGTCGGAGTGGAGTGCGGGTTTTTTTTGTTTTCGAAACGAAAGCGGCGGCCGGCCAGCCACCCGTGCGGTGTGACGTCGGCCGTTGGGTATTGTGCGCTTTGAGCGCCGGGGAGGGATGATGTGTGATTGTTGCGCGCTGCTAGCAGGCAGGCAGAGTGAGCGGGTGTGGCGGACGGACGGGAAGTGGTGGTTTTTGTTTTTGGGTTGCGGGGCGAGAGGCAGGCGACCGACAAAGTTTGCTCGCGACGGAGAGATGTTAGTGGCCCTGAAAAGGGCCGTTTTTGTTTGTGCGGTGCGGTGCCGCGGCGCGGTTTAGGCGCGCTCGCCGCGGATGCGGCGCGCGAGCTGGATGTCCTTGGGCATGATGGTGACGCGCTTGGCGTGGATTGCGCACAGGTTGGTGTCTTCGAAGAGGCCGACGAGGTAGGCCTCGCTGGCCTCCTGCAGGGCCATGACTGCGGAGCTCTGGAAGCGCAGGTCGGTCTTGAAGTCCTGGGCGATCTCGCGCACTAGGCGCTGGAATGGCAGCTTGCGGATGAGCAGCTCTGTGCTCTTCTGGTAGCGCCTGATTTCTCGCAGGGCGACGGTGCCCGGCCTGTAGCGGTGGGGCTTCTTGACGCCTCCGGTGGCGGGCGCGCTCTTCCTCGCCGCCTTGGTGGCGAGCTGTTTGCGCGGCGCGCTTTCCGCCGGTGGACTTGCGGGCCGTTTGCTTTGTGCGGGCCATGGCGGTAGCGGTAGCGGTAGCGGAGCGGCGTGCGTGGAGGTTAGGTGCGGCGCGGCGTCCGGTGCTGCCTTGACAACGGGCCCGCGCGCCTCCGTGCTGCGCTTATATGCCCTCGGTTGCGCGTGGTGGGGGGAGGGCGGGCCAGAGTCTATATAGGGGGGCGGCGGGCGCGCTGGGCGCAGACCGTAGCCGACTCGCCAGCCGCTGCAGCTGCTGTTTGTGCACGTTTTGCTTTGCCCGAGGAAGGAAGGATGACAGGCCGCGGCAAGGGAGGAAAGGGGCTCGGCAAGGGTGGCGCCAAGCGGCACCGCAAGGTGTTGCGCGACAACATCCAGGGCATCACGAAGCCCGCCATCCGCCGCCTGGCTCGCAGGGGCGGCGTGAAGCGCATCTCTGGTCTGATCTACGAGGAGACCCGCGGGGTGCTGAAGGTGTTCCTGGAGAACGTGATCCGCGACGCGGTGACGTACACTGAGCACGCCAAGCGCAAGACTGTGACGGCCATGGACGTGGTGTACGCCCTGAAGAGGCAGGGGCGCACCCTGTACGGTTTCGGCGGTTAGGCTGCGTCGCAGCGGGCGCTGGCCTTCCCGCGGCCGTGCTTGTGGGTGGGAGAGACTAGAAAACGGCCCTTTTCAGGGCCACCACACTGTTCGGAAGTTGAAAAGTGCGAAAGAGTCTGTGTTGTTGCTGCGTGTGTGCGCGCTGTGTTGTTTGTTTGTTTGTTTCTTTCTTTCCGTTTGAGCGACGTGATGTGACTGGGAGGGGAGAAGGAAAGGAAACGTGTCATGTGGCTGGCTGTGTGTGGAGCTGCTTCGTTTGTGTGTCTTTGTATCGATCGCGACGGAGATGGCGGGCGGGCTGTGTGTTGTTGTGCGAGAGGCGGTGATTATTTGCTTGCGTGGTTTGTCTCTGTGTGTTTGTTTGCGGCGGCGTTGGGGTTTCCGAGGCAAGGCGTGTGGGCATAGGCGGCCGGATCAGCTGTTTCGTTCGTGTCGACGGCCGTTGCGCGCGGGAGTGGAGGGCGGTGTGTCGACACGCCTCCCTTTAACAATGGTCATTATTGCTGCCGTTGTCGGTTTGGAAGGCGACTGCGACGGTGCAAAATGTGTGCGTGTGTGTGTGTGTTGGGCCACACGGGCTGTGTGGACGACAAGATGGCGGACGTGCGCCGGCGGCGGCTGTGCTGTGACAGTGCAAAGTTAAAACAAAACAAGGTGCGGCGAGGACGACTGAAATTTTGCTTTGGACGTAGGTTTGTGTGGTGGCCCTGAAAAGGGCCGATTGTTGTGGGCCGAGCCGGCAAAGCGCGTTGCGTGCAGGGGAGCACGCGGCGCTGCGATTGCCTGGCCTCCTTTAGGCCTTCTTCTCGGTCTTCTTTGGCAGCAGGACGGCCTGGATGTTGGGCAGGACACCACCCTGTGCGATGGTGACGCCCGACAGGAGCTTGTTGAGCTCCTCGTCGTTGCGGATGGCAAGCTGCAGGTGGCGCGGGATGATGCGCGTCTTCTTGTTGTCGCGGGCCGCGTTTCCGGCCAGCTCGAGCACCTCAGCCGCGAGGTACTCCATGACGGCGGCGAGGTAGACGGGCGCCCCGGCGCCGACGCGCTCTGCGTAGTTTCCCTTGCGCAGGAGGCGGTGGATTCTGCCGACCGGGAACTGGAGCCCAGCCCTGCTTGAGCGGGACTTTGACTTGCCCTTGACTTTGCCTCCCTTTCCGCGTCCGGACATGGCGATGGGCTAGCGACGGTGCACACGAAACGGAAACGAAAACGACCGGTGCGAGCGGCAGCGAGTCGAGCAGCGGAGTGCGTGCCGGCGCAGCCGGGGTGGGGGTGCTTTATGGGCTCGGGTGCGGCGGCCGGTTGCGCGCGCGCCCCATTGGTCGGCGGCCGCAACAGGGCGAGCTGGTAAAGGTGCGGCGGCGGCTGGCGGCGGGTGCCACTGTGTGGGGAGACGCTGACTAGAGCGGAGCGCTTGCTACTGGTGTTGCTGCTGCCGTACGTTGGTTGGAGATGCCGCCCAAGACTAGCGGGAAGGCCGCCAAGAAGGCTGGCAAGGCGCAGAAGAACATTTCGAAGGGCGACAAGAAGAAGAAGCGCAAGAGGAAGGAGAGCTATGCCATCTACATCTACAAGGTGCTGAAGCAGGTGCACCCTGACACGGGCATCTCGTCGAAGGCGATGAGCATCATGAACAGCTTCGTGAACGACATTTTCGAGCGCATTGCGGCCGAGGCTTCTCGCCTGGCGCACTACAACAAGCGCTCGACCATCACGTCCCGCGAGATCCAGACCGCTGTGCGGCTGTTGCTGCCTGGCGAGCTGGCCAAGCACGCCGTGAGCGAGGGCACGAAGGCGGTGACCAAGTACACGAGCTCCAAGTAAGGAGGTGGCTCTGGAATGGAAGGAAGGATGGAGAAGGCTCCTCCGTTGCGAGAGCGGCGAAACGGCCCTTTTCAGGGCCACCAACTTGCCTTTTGCGGGAAGGGCGGAATTGTTGTTGTTGTTGTTGTTTGTGTGGACGGCTGTGATGTATGTGTGCATTTTGATTGTGGGTGGGGGGGCGCGTCAAAGCGTGTTGCGCGGGGTACGGCCACGAGGTTGGTCGCCGTGGCGTGGAATGGTGGCACGCCTCGTTGGCGTGGTTTTTGACCCATTGGTGTTGTTGGGGTGTGTGTGTGTTTGTGTGTTACCCGTCTGCGAGGGGGGACAGTGCGATCGGCGACTTTTGTGTCACCGTAACGACGGCCGTTTGCGGGTTTGTTTTTTTGCACATCATACATGGCGAGGGTGAAATGTGAAATGTTTTTGTTTGGTTTGTTTTTGCCGCCCACTATTCCCTTTGCTGTACGCCGAGTTTGACAATGGTGCGACGTAACTGCAGCGTGGAGGTGTGTGAGTGACGTTGAAATGAACGTGCCATTAAGACGCATTGTTGTTGTATTGTACTGTACGTGTACGGCGACACGCACGATGATGTACCATTCGACTCTGATGTTTGATAGCCGTGTCTGACTGATTGCGTACGACGCACGCACACCGATGTCGTCATTCAAGATGCACGCTAGACGGCGGCGGCGGCGGCGGCGCCGGTCGTTTGTTTGGCGAATGTCTGTACACGTGTTTGTCTGTGTCCATCCGGTATGTATTTGTTTGTTTGTTTGAAAGTGTTTTGTGTGTCGGTGACGTGGTCCGATCCGTCGCCCCCTGAGTAACTGTCGATCGGCGCGATAGACCGGCGTCACGCAACTGAACCGAAGTCTTGGGCACACCCGTCATACTGTTGTACACCGTCGCGCTGAGAACGGTAACGAAAGGTTGACTCTGATCGGTCGAATGTCTGGGCAGAACGTGAGGAATGAGGCAAGAGTGCAAGGAGGGGGGGGCAAAAGAGAGAGGAAGGGAAAAAGGGGAGAAACGCATTCGTAGAGCAACGGAACGTTCCCGTGTCGGAGGCGTATTGGAGCCGCACTGAAATGCGTTTAACGGCGGCGCGGCTGCAAGTGTCTGCCGTGGTGAACGTTACCTTTGACGGCTGCATTGGGCTTTGCCTTTGCTTTCGCTTTCGCTTTCGCTTTCCCGGATGTACGTAACGTTTGTTGATATGGTTCTGAGGAAGAGTGTATGACAGTGCCGTGCCGTCCATGTTCGTGTGCCCTCCCATTGTGTGTATGCTATTGTCTGTGTACTTGAATGATGTATGTAGGTGTTAGTGGACATGTTTTACCAGTGGGGGGAAATGGATCGTCGATAGTTGCCGTCACTCTGTCACGGTCGAGATGACGCACCCTCCGTACAGAAAGGTGTCGAGAAAGTGAGTGTGTGTGTGTGTGTGTGTGTGTGTGTGTGCGTGCGTGCGTCCGTGAATTGGCAGTGTTTGGAGGTGGGCGTGCCCTGCATGTGGCCCGGAAAAGGCTGTTCGTTAGGCGGTAGTGTTGTGTGGACAGGGGAGGGGCATGCGTAACGCTGCTGGCATGGCATTTCGGGAGATGGGAGGGGGCAAACGAGGAAACGAGGAGCGGCGGCCAAAGACGGGACGGGGAGGGGCGCGGTGTGGGTGGCTTGCGCCTGTGCTCGGCGTTGTGGTTTGTGCAAAAGAGGAGGAGAAAAACAATGTGAGTTGCCAGGGAGGGGAGCGGTGTTGTGTTGTGGTTGTCGTGGTGTAGCCGCAGACGCGGCTGTCAGTGAACGTGGCGAGACGGACGGATGCGCGGAGGGGCGGGGGCGGGGGCGGCGCATTTCGCCGGTGCCGTGCCGTGCCGTGCCGTGCCTGAAAGCCGCGTGGTCGCTGTGTTGTTGGTGGCGTGGGGGCGAGGAGAGTACCGTACGGGTGTGCTTGTGCGCCGGAAATGGCACACTGCGCCCGCCCGTCTTGGAGGCTGATGGCTGTGGTGTGGAAATGGGGCGCGGTGATGTTGAAGCACAGAAAAGAAACCAAGAAAACGGAAGGCGTGATGCGGCGGTGGTGGTGAGAGCGGGAAAAACAAAACAAAAGAAAAAAAACAACAAAAAAAAAGAAGGAAAAACAACAAGAAACAAAAAAGAAAACAAAAAGTCTATCAATATTAAAATGTAAATGGAAATGGAAATGGACCCAGGTATAACCTCCCTGCACAAATAGCAGAGAGTCCGATGATAATAAAAATGTGCCAGAATGTTAACGTCCCTACAAAACAAACCCAACGATAATATTAATGAAAGAGTGAACCGTATGTAACATTGCAACAGACATAATGAAACCTGATAAATTGTATAAGGGCAGCAGCCGTTGACCTTTGGCCCTGTATTCAGAATAAAAAGAGCCAAAGATCGTTACCCCAATGAAAAAGACACTGAAACACGTATGTAACATAGTAGCGATGGCGAGACATTGTAGCATCTGTGACCAGAGAGTTTGCGCTGGACTGCGCGAGTGTTGCGAGCGGTTCTCAGTCAGTCAGTCAGTCTGTGTAGTTGAGGGCTGTACTCTGTCAGTAGTCGTCGCGTGCAGTACGCTAATAGTCGTCATGCAGAGCGGTCGGTCAGTAGTAGCAGCCGAGTGCGGTTGTGTGATGTAGGCGGTCGGCAACACTGGTCAAGATGGTGAATAAGGTATACTGTTAATTAATATAATCATTAGATAATGAGAAATTGTATTTATTGTAATTATGCTCCAACAAGTTCCCCAATAATAATTTTTATTTCAAAAGCATTTTTCAAACATTTAATCTTTTATTGAACTAAAGAGTTCGTTCCACTTCTTTGAAGAAAAATGTCACTAAAATCACAAAAAAAGAGAATATTATTATTTGCAATGCAGTTCCTCCAAGCGCTGCGCAACAACCAGAGCAGAAATGTGACATCCATTTATTCGGAGGTAAGACTTTAATTCCGATTGTTTTGCACAGGGCCAAAGACCGATATTTCGGTTTAATTGAAGTTTCTTGTCACTGAACGGACTTTTTTAAATGTTGTGTGAAGACTTTATATTTGAGTCAGATTGCGAATTGCACATTGTTGTTGCCATTTTCAATACCTCTCATTGTGGGCGAGGTTACAATTAGCGCAATGTCCATTAGCATCCGTAAATAACATTGTCCATTATTTTAAATATTGCTGGGAGGTTACAACACACACACAAAACAAAAAACAAAAAGAAACAAAAAATTGCATTTATATCCGCTCCTCGATTGTAGATACCCCTTACACAGCTGTGTGCAATGAATGAGTGCTGGCTGGTAATTAATTGCACTCCTTGGAGGGAAATGCCATAGGAAGTAGTCTTTAAAAAGTGAATGTTTTTCGTTAAGAGACAAAAGTTACTTTAGAAAAAAAGTAATAGTGGGGCTTGTGTTGTTGAACAAAATAAGTACAATGAACATACGTTATCAGATTTGCGCAATGCAGCGTCACACCACCTCTTGATTATAACACAATATACTATACATCGTCCCGAACCGTGACCAGAGTCGCGAGACGAGCAGAGCACGCCGCCGACGCCCGCTCAGTACAACCGTCCACCCGCTACTACTGTCGACCGACTACTACCTCTCCCGACTCGCGCTACAATATATATAACAACTGTTCCTGGCGACCCGGTGCGTGCCACTACTGTCGTCTGGCGCGGTCCAAGCGCCGACTAGCAGCGATAAAGAACTCTCTGGTCAGACAGAGATGCTGTCATGCCTCGCCATCGCTCTGGTAATGAATACATACGTGTTGCAGCGTGCGTACCACCGGAACACGCAGTGGCGGAGCCAAAGACTGTGTTGTCGAGGTCGAGTGCGAGTGGGAAGAGAGGCAGCGTCGGCACGGAGATGCAAGCGAGCGCGAGACGCACGGGGGCTGCGGCGTGGCGCGTTTGCGGTCGGCGCCTTTGGTGGCAACGGCCGGGACAAGCAGCGGTGTATGGTGTGGTGCGGGGCGGACAGGGGCGGCGGTGGACGGGGAGGAGGCGGCGCGACGACGGCATGGGGGCGAAAACGGGACGGGGGACGGCGGATGTTGAGAGGCGTCACGCGCGGACAGGACACAGACACAGAGACACACAGAGTGGAAAGGGAGGGTGCGCGGTAGTAGTTGGGAATGTGCGTACCGTGCGGGATGGGAGTGGGCGAGGAACACGGTCGTGGCCCCTGTTTTGGGTGCGTGTGATGACGTCGGTGTGTTGTGGGAAGGGAAGGTGCTGTGGCGGCGGCGCGTAATGGGCGTAGGCCGAAAAGAGAAAGGAACGTGGGCAGTGTGTTGGCAAGCGTCGGTTCGACTGCGACGTTGATGGGCAGGGCAGGGCAAGGTTAATGGTGGTAGGAGTAGGCGTGTGGGCGCAAAAAATCTGCCGCTGCAGGCGGTGCCGTAACCGCCATGGCGGGAAGGAGAGAGGGCCAAAGAAAGAAAGAAAGAAGAAAAAAAAGGAGGGGGGGGGGGGCGAAAGTGGAGAGGCGGTGGTGTGAGAAGGGCGGGGGCGGAAGGAAGGCAGGAAGGACAAGAGGCGAGGCGACGGCTTGCTTTGTGTATCGGTCGGTCTCTGGCTATGCTTCGTTTTCTGCAGCAGGGTCGGTGCGCGGCGTGGCTCGCGGCAGTGGGAACGCCTGGTGGCTGGACGGCCAGCAATGCGGTTGGATGGGCGGCCACAGCACCGCACCTGTGCCCGAGGAGGAGACGCTGGCGGCGGGCCCTGAGGTGAGGCCGGCTCGGCTGGGGCTGTGGATGTGTAGGTGTGCGCCGCTGCTGCAACAACGAGTAAAACGCGAGAAGAAGGGATGGCGGTAGAGAGGAAAAAAAAAAAAAAGGTCGTGTTGTGTTGATGCGCAGGCAGACGCGTACAGAGGGACGAGCCCGGTCTGCAGCAGGGTGTGGCCGTGCCGAGTGCAGAGCAGCGGCGGCTCGGTTCGGTTCGGCCCGGCCCGGCGGGCCGCGCTGTTGTCGCGGACGTGAGCGCCCCCTGGCGGGTGGCCGGAGGCGGCGCGGCGTGTTGGACGTGTGGCTGGTGGCAGTGCACAATTTGCGAGTGGCTGGCGGTGTGGTGTGGCGGTTGGCGCGTCGGGCGGCGGAGAGGTATGTGTTGCGGGCGCCCTTTGCTGCGCTGCGTCGTTGCGTGTGCCGTACAGGGCGGGCGCTTGTCGACTGTGTGGGCGGTGTGGCGAATTGGCGTGAAACGGCTGCCGAGAGGTGTGTGGTAGCGAGCCGGTCGGTGGTGTCAGTGCGAAGGGGAATGTGCGTGCGTTTGGCGGTTTCGGTGTGCTTTTTGCGGCGTGAGAGTGGGAATTAGTGGGGCCGGCTGTTGTGTTGGTTCCTTGTGTCTTGTGTCGCGTAGCTTGATGGCAACGTGGAAGGACGCCGGTTTCGTTTCGAGCCTTGCGTGTGGTTGTCGACGTTGACTGGTTGGCGTGTGCCGATGCACGTGCATGTGTGGGTCGCGAGTGCGTTTTTGGCTGGCTGTGTGTGTGTGTGTGTGTGTGTTTTGGGGGGGAAGGGGGAGGCGGTGGTGAAAGTGCAGTCGTTGCCACGGGCGTCGTCGGGTGGGGCTGGGGCTGTGCGTCGTGGCGGAAAGGTGGTAGGTTGCGGGAAGCGAGCCCGTCGTTGACGGTGTCGCGTGAGTTGTGAATCGAGTGGGGCGCGGGGCGCGGGACAGGAGCAGCGTGCCGCTGCGTCGTGGTCGTCAGCAGAGGCTGTGCGTGTGCTTGTCCTTTTTGTGGGCGGTTCGTGCGAGGCGTTTTTGTTTTGTGTTGCCCTAGTTGTTAGTTTATTTTGTTTGTGTTTGTTATTTTGAGACGACGACTGGTTGGTGGCGTGCGCGCGAAGTGGCGGTGTGCGCTTCCCGTGTCGTTTGTGTTGTTTGGTTTTTTTGTTTTTGTGTGTTTTTTTTTTTTTTTTTTTGCACTGGGCCCCGGTGGGTGGGTGCGTGTGTGTCGATTGCCGGCTGGCGAGAGGTGCGCCATCGGCGGGGTGGGTCGCCGGCACAAGTAGAGGCGGCGGCGTTGTTGCTGTTGTTGTGTGGTGTTTGTTTTGTTCGGCTGTGTCGGCGAGCTGTGTTGCGGTGCGTGTGAATGGTGGTGCAAAAGTGCTGGCGTTGGGGCTGCGACTGCGACGGCGGCGAGCCGCGGGCGCGCCATTGATAGTGATGTTGTGAACAGCGGCTGTGTACGGTAGTGGTGTTGTTGTAGCACGACGTGCATCCGGGCCGGCGCGGAAAGCGCAGTTGCGGGCGGTTGCCCTTCGGTGCCAGCCATGTCGCGTGAGCGGCGGGTTGCTCTGGTGTCGACACGTGGTGCTCTGGGTTGTTGTGTGGTGCCCTTTGGCCGGTGGGGGTGGTTCGCGTGTGTCTCGTTCGCGCTCGGTGTCTGGTCGTGGTCGTGGTCGTGCTGCTCCCCCGTCTGTCGGCGGTTTCCGACGTCGTCTGTACGTTTTTGTTCGTTTGCGGCGTGCCTGCCGACGTCGTCCCGTCGCGACCTTTCAACCGAAAGTGTGGCGCCCGAAGGTGAACGAACGTAACCCTGACCTCGGCGCTTTACGCTGAGCCGAGCGAACCGAACCGAACCTAACGTGTGGTGTGGCGAGGTGAGCTCAGCCTGTGAGCCCCTAACGTCTACGTAAGGTAAGCTGTCCGGCTCACGCCTCACGTTTGAACGCTTTTGTAACCTACGTTTGACGCTTCTTAACCTAGCACTGACCCCTTAACCTAACGTGTAACCTAACCTAACCTAACCTAACCTAACCTAACCTCTGACGCCTGACGTGTTTGAATGCTTAACCTAAGTTTGACGCTTAACCTAACCCAAGTCCCCTTAACCTAACCCACGTCCACCTAACCTAACCTAACGTAGACGTGTAAACGTAATGTGTAACGCGTAACGTGTAAGGTCGGCTGTCGTGTGTGCTTGACGGCAGATTGGGTTGGTCTGTAGATTCGGATTGCGGTTTGCCTCGGTCGAGGGGTTGGGTCGGAAGCGGCGAGGGGCGGCGGCGCCTGTTGCGCAGGCGGCGTCCGTTTGCGGCGGGCAATTGTTGAGAAACGGCTGTGAATGTTGGCGGGCGAGAGGAGGAGGACGGCGCGCGATGTGGCCCGACGGCTGCGGGCCGATCGGGAAACGGCGGGAGGGCGACGGAAGGCGATGGGGCGGCGGAGGCGCGTTTGCACGGCCGTCATCGCCGCACGCCTCGGCTTGTGTGGCTGTGGCGCCGGCCGCGCTGGCCGGGCTGCCGCGGCGACGGTGTGGGAGTTTTGCCGAAGGTTTGGCCATTGTGGCGGGTCGTCGGCTGGGGCTGTGGGGGCGGCATTTGGGCGGGGGCGGCGATTCTCGGCGGGCCGACCCAGGCTGTAGCGCGCGGTAGCTGCAGTTTGGCCGTGGTTTGCGGCGCTGCCGTGGCGACTGGTTGGCGACTGTGGTGTGGCTGTGTGTAGCCCCATCCTCGGTGGTTTGAAAGGCGCGGGCGGTTGTGGCGCAGGTTTGGGGCTGCTCCGCACAGGCTGTCGGACGTTGGGCGGTAGCAAGCGCGGGAGGCGCGGCGCGGCGGCGCGCAGAGTGGCGGCCGCTCTCTCGGCCGTCCGCGCCCGCCCGCGACACTGGCTGGGCCTTGTGATTCTCTGCTCTTGTGCTTGCGTGCCTGCCGTCCCGCTCGCTCTCGCTGTGTGTTACGCGCGTCGTCGAAATGGCAGATCAGGCGGCTACGAACGAGACTGCTGCGGCACCCGCCGCCACCGGCACTACGAAGAAGGCCAAGTCTGCGTCGTCTGCGAAGAAGCCGCGCGCCAAGCCTGCGCACCCGCGCACCTCTGAGATGGTGACGGCCGCCATCAAGAGTCTGAAGGAGCGCGGCGGGTCGTCGCTGCAGGCGATCAAGAAGTACATAGCCGCGCACTACAAGCTGGACGCGGAGAAGCTGGCGCCGTTTATCAAGAAGTACCTCAAGTCGGCCGTCGTGGCGGGCGAGCTGGTGCAGACGAAGGGGAAGGGCGCGTCCGGCTCGTTCAAGCTTGCCGGCGCCGGCGGCGGGGGGGCGGCCGAGGGCGGCAAGGCTCGTGCTGGCGGTGCCAAGAAGAAGCGCGCCGCTCCGGCCAGCAAGGAGAAGAAGGGCGCCCGTGCGGCCGGCGCAAAGAAGGCTGGTGGCGTGAAGGCGGCGACCGGTCGGAAGGCGGGCGCCGCCAAGAAGGCGTCTGCGGCGTCGGCCGCTCCCGCGGGTGCGAAGAAGGCGGCTGCGGCCAAGCCGGCCAAGGCCAAGTCGCCGTCGAAGGCGAAGAAGGCCGCCAAGGTTCCGACGAAGAAGCCGAAGGCGCCGCGCCCGAAGAAGGCGACGACGCCGTCTAAGGCGAAGGCTTCGCCCAAGAAGAAGAAGTAGAGTAGAGGAGAAAGAGATGGGAAAGGAAGGGTTTGGCGCTTGACTCCGTCGTCCCCACCCCCCGTCGTCGTCTAGTGGCGCGCAAGAGACGCGCGGCCCAAAACGGCCCTTCTCAGGGCCATCAAAGCACGTCGGGGAAGGTTTTGATTGTCGTGTTGCGTTTGGTGTGGGTGTCTGTCTGGCGTTTCTGTATGCCCGTGGGGATGCTGTTTGCGTGCCGTGGTGGTTGGATTGCGGGGGTCGGTGGCGGGTGTGGGCGGCGGTAGCGGTAAGCGGTGTTGTTGTTGTTGTTGTTGTCGTGGTTGATTGTCGCCGTGTTTGTTTTGTGGCGGCGGCCGACGGTTGGTTTTCTGTCACGTTGTTTTGTTTGAATACGTTGGTTGGCTTGCCTGCGTTCGTTCTTCTCGGATGTCTGTCTTGTCGAGTCGTGTCTGGTCTTTGTTTTGTTCCTTTGTGTGTGTGTGTGTTATGTTTTGCAACGGGGGGGCACGTTGAGATGCGGAAGGAGTCGGCGGGGATTTCGGTGGCGTGTAGAGCGAGCGAGCGCGCCTGCCTGGCCGTTGGCCGTCGGAGTGGAGTGCGGGTTTTTTTTGTTTTCGAAACGAAAGCGGCGGCCGGCCAGCCACCCGTGCGGTGTGACGTCGGCCGTTGGGTATTGTGCGCTTTGAGCGCCGGGGAGGGATGATGTGTGATTGTTGCGCGCTGCTAGCAGGCAGGCAGAGTGAGCGGGTGTGGCGGACGGACGGGAAGTGGTGGTTTTTGTTTTTGGGTTGCGGGGCGAGAGGCAGGCGACCGACAAAGTTTGCTCGCGACGGAGAGATGTTAGTGGCCCTGAAAAGGGCCGTTTTTGTTTGTGCGGTGCGGTGCCGCGGCGCGGTTTAGGCGCGCTCGCCGCGGATGCGGCGCGCGAGCTGGATGTCCTTGGGCATGATGGTGACGCGCTTGGCGTGGATTGCGCACAGGTTGGTGTCTTCGAAGAGGCCGACGAGGTAGGCCTCGCTGGCCTCCTGCAGGGCCATGACTGCGGAGCTCTGGAAGCGCAGGTCGGTCTTGAAGTCCTGGGCGATCTCGCGCACTAGGCGCTGGAATGGCAGCTTGCGGATGAGCAGCTCTGTGCTCTTCTGGTAGCGCCTGATTTCTCGCAGGGCGACGGTGCCCGGCCTGTAGCGGTGGGGCTTCTTGACGCCTCCGGTGGCGGGCGCGCTCTTCCTCGCCGCCTTGGTGGCGAGCTGTTTGCGCGGCGCCTTTCCGCCGGTGGACTTGCGGGCCGTTTGCTTTGTGCGGGCCATGGCGGTAGCGGTAGCGGAGCGGCGTGCGTGGAGGTTAGGTGCGGCGCGGCGTCCGGTGCTGCCTTGACAACGGGCCCGCGCGCCTCCGTGCTGCGCTTATATGCCCTCGGTTGCGCGTGGTGGGGGGAGGGCGGGCCAGAGTCTATATAGGGGGGCGGCGGGCGCGCTGGGCGCAGACCGTAGCCGACTCGCCAGCCGCTGCAGCTGCTGTTTGTGCACGTTTTGCTTTGCCCGAGGAAGGAAGGATGACAGGCCGCGGCAAGGGAGGAAAGGGGCTCGGCAAGGGTGGCGCCAAGCGGCACCGCAAGGTGTTGCGCGACAACATCCAGGGCATCACGAAGCCCGCCATCCGCCGCCTGGCTCGCAGGGGCGGCGTGAAGCGCATCTCTGGTCTGATCTACGAGGAGACCCGCGGGGTGCTGAAGGTGTTCCTGGAGAACGTGATCCGCGACGCGGTGACGTACACTGAGCACGCCAAGCGCAAGACTGTGACGGCCATGGACGTGGTGTACGCCCTGAAGAGGCAGGGGCGCACCCTGTACGGTTTCGGCGGTTAGGCTGCGTCGCAGCGGGCGCTGGCCTTCCCGCGGCCGTGCTTGTGGGTGGGAGAGACTAGAAAACGGCCCTTTTCAGGGCCACCACACTGTTCGGAAGTTGAAAAGTGCGAAAGAGTCTGTGTTGTTGCTGCGTGTGTGCGCGCTGTGTTGTTTGTTTGTTTGTTTCTTTCTTTCCGTTTGAGCGACGTGATGTGACTGGGAGGGGAGAAGGAAAGGAAACGTGTCATGTGGCTGGCTGTGTGTGGAGCTGCTTCGTTTGTGTGTCTTTGTATCGATCGCGACGGAGATGGCGGGCGGGCTGTGTGTTGTTGTGCGAGAGGCGGTGATTATTTGCTTGCGTGGTTTGTCTCTGTGTGTTTGTTTGCGGCGGCGTTGGGGTTTCCGAGGCAAGGCGTGTGGGCATAGGCGGCCGGATCAGCTGTTTCGTTCGTGTCGACGGCCGTTGCGCGCGGGAGTGGAGGGCGGTGTGTCGACACGCCTCCCTTTAACAATGGTCATTATTGCTGCCGTTGTCGGTTTGGAAGGCGACTGCGACGGTGCAAAATGTGTGCGTGTGTGTGTGTGTTGGGCCACACGGGCTGTGTGGACGACAAGATGGCGGACGTGCGCCGGCGGCGGCTGTGCTGTGACAGTGCAAAGTTAAAACAAAACAAGGTGCGGCGAGGACGACTGAAATTTTGCTTTGGACGTAGGTTTGTGTGGTGGCCCTGAAAAGGGCCGATTGTTGTGGGCCGAGCCGGCAAAGCGCGTTGCGTGCAGGGGAGCACGCGGCGCTGCGATTGCCTGGCCTCCTTTAGGCCTTCTTCTCGGTCTTCTTTGGCAGCAGGACGGCCTGGATGTTGGGCAGGACACCACCCTGTGCGATGGTGACGCCCGACAGGAGCTTGTTGAGCTCCTCGTCGTTGCGGATGGCAAGCTGCAGGTGGCGCGGGATGATGCGCGTCTTCTTGTTGTCGCGGGCCGCGTTTCCGGCCAGCTCGAGCACCTCAGCCGCGAGGTACTCCATGACGGCGGCGAGGTAGACGGGCGCCCCGGCGCCGACGCGCTCTGCGTAGTTTCCCTTGCGCAGGAGGCGGTGGATTCTGCCGACCGGGAACTGGAGCCCAGCCCTGCTTGAGCGGGACTTTGACTTGCCCTTGACTTTGCCTCCCTTTCCGCGTCCGGACATGGCGATGGGCTAGCGACGGTGCACACGAAACGGAAACGAAAACGACCGGTGCGAGCGGCAGCGAGTCGAGCAGCGGAGTGCGTGCCGGCGCACTCACTCACTCACTCACTCACTTTTCCTAACGAGCTTTCCTTGCTCGTGGTCTGGCAGGGTGAGCGTCTATCGCTATTCCTGCAGAACATGACTTTCTGACTTAAGAGAACTGTCTTACTCTTGAACCGGCCTTACGGATGCATGGCACCCTTTGACTGTTACGAGATTTTAGTCTCGCAACAGGTCAGGCCAACGTGTCGTCGGCCTGTGGTGGATGTTTTGGCCCAGTGCCTGTACGAGCCTGTTCTGTGACCTATTGGTCTCCTGGTAGAACTGTCGTGCCGTCTGGCGAAATCTGTCCTTGAGCAGCGGAAGCGTGCCGGCGCAGCCGGGGTGGGGGTGCTTTATGGGCTCGGGTGCGGCGGCCGGTTGCGCGCGCGCCCCATTGGTCGGCGGCCGCAACAGGGCGAGCTGGTAAAGGTGCGGCGGCGGCTGGCGGCGGGTGCCACTGTGTGGGGAGACGCTGACTAGAGCGGAGCGCTTGCTACTGGTGTTGCTGCTGCCGTACGTTGGTTGGAGATGCCGCCCAAGACTAGCGGGAAGGCCGCCAAGAAGGCTGGCAAGGCGCAGAAGAACATTTCGAAGGGCGACAAGAAGAAGAAGCGCAAGAGGAAGGAGAGCTATGCCATCTACATCTACAAGGTGCTGAAGCAGGTGCACCCTGACACGGGCATCTCGTCGAAGGCGATGAGCATCATGAACAGCTTCGTGAACGACATTTTCGAGCGCATTGCGGCCGAGGCTTCTCGCCTGGCGCACTACAACAAGCGCTCGACCATCACGTCCCGCGAGATCCAGACCGCTGTGCGGCTGTTGCTGCCTGGCGAGCTGGCCAAGCACGCCGTGAGCGAGGGCACGAAGGCGGTGACCAAGTACACGAGCTCCAAGTAAGGAGGTGGCTCTGGAATGGAAGGAAGGATGGAGAAGGCTCCTCCGTTGCGAGAGCGGCGAAACGGCCCTTTTCAGGGCCACCAACTTGCCTTTTGCGGGAAGGGCGGAATTGTTGTTGTTGTTGTTGTTTGTGTGGACGGCTGTGATGTATGTGTGCATTTTGATTGTGGGTGGGGGGGCGCGTCAAAGCGTGTTGCGCGGGGTACGGCCACGAGGTTGGTCGCCGTGGCGTGGAATGGTGGCACGCCTCGTTGGCGTGGTTTTTGACCCATTGGTGTTGTTGGGGTGTGTGTGTGTTTGTGTGTTACCCGTCTGCGAGGGGGGACAGTGCGATCGGCGACTTTTGTGTCACCGTAACGACGGCCGTTTGCGGGTTTGTTTTTTTGCACATCATACATGGCGAGGGTGAAATGTGAAATGTTTTTGTTTGGTTTGTTTTTGCCGCCCACTATTCCCTTTGCTGTACGCCGAGTTTGACAATGGTGCGACGTAACTGCAGCGTGGAGGTGTGTGAGTGACGTTGAAATGAACGTGCCATTAAGACGCATTGTTGTTGTATTGTACTGTACGTGTACGGCGACACGCACGATGATGTACCATTCGACTCTGATGTTTGATAGCCGTGTCTGACTGATTGCGTACGACGCACGCACACCGATGTCGTCATTCAAGATGCACGCTAGACGGCGGCGGCGGCGGCGGCGCCGGTCGTTTGTTTGGCGAATGTCTGTACACGTGTTTGTCTGTGTCCATCCGGTATGTATTTGTTTGTTTGTTTGAAAGTGTTTTGTGTGTCGGTGACGTGGTCCGATCCGTCGCCCCCTGAGTAACTGTCGATCGGCGCGATAGACCGGCGTCACGCAACTGAACCGAAGTCTTGGGCACACCCGTCATACTGTTGTACACCGTCGCGCTGAGAACGGTAACGAAAGGTTGACTCTGATCGGTCGAATGTCTGGGCAGAACGTGAGGAATGAGGCAAGAGTGCAAGGAGGGGGGGGCAAAAGAGAGAGGAAGGGAAAAAGGGGAGAAACGCATTCGTAGAGCAACGGAACGTTCCCGTGTCGGAGGCGTATTGGAGCCGCACTGAAATGCGTTTAACGGCGGCGCGGCTGCAAGTGTCTGCCGTGGTGAACGTTACCTTTGACGGCTGCATTGGGCTTTGCCTTTGCTTTCGCTTTCGCTTTCGCTTTCCCGGATGTACGTAACGTTTGTTGATATGGTTCTGAGGAAGAGTGTATGACAGTGCCGTGCCGTCCATGTTCGTGTGCCCTCCCATTGTGTGTATGCTATTGTCTGTGTACTTGAATGATGTATGTAGGTGTTAGTGGACATGTTTTACCAGTGGGGGGAAATGGATCGTCGATAGTTGCCGTCACTCTGTCACGGTCGAGATGACGCACCCTCCGTACAGAAAGGTGTCGAGAAAGTGAGTGTGTGTGTGTGTGTGTGTGTGTGTGTGTGCGTGCGTGCGTCCGTGAATTGGCAGTGTTTGGAGGTGGGCGTGCCCTGCATGTGGCCCGGAAAAGGCTGTTCGTTAGGCGGTAGTGTTGTGTGGACAGGGGAGGGGCATGCGTAACGCTGCTGGCATGGCATTTCGGGAGATGGGAGGGGGCAAACGAGGAAACGAGGAGCGGCGGCCAAAGACGGGACGGGGAGGGGCGCGGTGTGGGTGGCTTGCGCCTGTGCTCGGCGTTGTGGTTTGTGCAAAAGAGGAGGAGAAAAACAATGTGAGTTGCCAGGGAGGGGAGCGGTGTTGTGTTGTGGTTGTCGTGGTGTAGCCGCAGACGCGGCTGTCAGTGAACGTGGCGAGACGGACGGATGCGCGGAGGGGCGGGGGCGGGGGCGGCGCATTTCGCCGGTGCCGTGCCGTGCCGTGCCGTGCCTGAAAGCCGCGTGGTCGCTGTGTTGTTGGTGGCGTGGGGGCGAGGAGAGTACCGTACGGGTGTGCTTGTGCGCCGGAAATGGCACACTGCGCCCGCCCGTCTTGGAGGCTGATGGCTGTGGTGTGGAAATGGGGCGCGGTGATGTTGAAGCACAGAAAAGAAACCAAGAAAACGGAAGGCGTGATGCGGCGGTGGTGGTGAGAGCGGGAAAAACAAAACAAAAGAAAAAAAACAACAAAAAAAAAGAAGGAAAAACAACAAGAAACAAAAAAGAAAACAAAAAGTCTATCAATATTAAAATGTAAATGGAAATGGAAATGGACCCAGGTATAACCTCCCTGCACAAATAGCAGAGAGTCCGATGATAATAAAAATGTGCCAGAATGTTAACGTCCCTACAAAACAAACCCAACGATAATATTAATGAAAGAGTGAACCGTATGTAACATTGCAACAGACATAATGAAACCTGATAAATTGTATAAGGGCAGCAGCCGTTGACCTTTGGCCCTGTATTCAGAATAAAAAGAGCCAAAGATCGTTACCCCAATGAAAAAGACACTGAAACACGTATGTAACATAGTAGCGATGGCGAGACATTGTAGCATCTGTGACCAGAGAGTTTGCGCTGGACTGCGCGAGTGTTGCGAGCGGTTCTCAGTCAGTCAGTCAGTCTGTGTAGTTGAGGGCTGTACTCTGTCAGTAGTCGTCGCGTGCAGTACGCTAATAGTCGTCATGCAGAGCGGTCGGTCAGTAGTAGCAGCCGAGTGCGGTTGTGTGATGTAGGCGGTCGGCAACACTGGTCAAGATGGTGAATAAGGTATACTGTTAATTAATATAATCATTAGATAATGAGAAATTGTATTTATTGTAATTATGCTCCAACAAGTTCCCCAATAATAATTTTTATTTCAAAAGCATTTTTCAAACATTTAATCTTTTATTGAACTAAAGAGTTCGTTCCACTTCTTTGAAGAAAAATGTCACTAAAATCACAAAAAAAGAGAATATTATTATTTGCAATGCAGTTCCTCCAAGCGCTGCGCAACAACCAGAGCAGAAATGTGACATCCATTTATTCGGAGGTAAGACTTTAATTCCGATTGTTTTGCACAGGGCCAAAGACCGATATTTCGGTTTAATTGAAGTTTCTTGTCACTGAACGGACTTTTTTAAATGTTGTGTGAAGACTTTATATTTGAGTCAGATTGCGAATTGCACATTGTTGTTGCCATTTTCAATACCTCTCATTGTGGGCGAGGTTACAATTAGCGCAATGTCCATTAGCATCCGTAAATAACATTGTCCATTATTTTAAATATTGCTGGGAGGTTACAACACACACACAAAACAAAAAACAAAAAGAAACAAAAAATTGCATTTATATCCGCTCCTCGATTGTAGATACCCCTTACACAGCTGTGTGCAATGAATGAGTGCTGGCTGGTAATTAATTGCACTCCTTGGAGGGAAATGCCATAGGAAGTAGTCTTTAAAAAGTGAATGTTTTTCGTTAAGAGACAAAAGTTACTTTAGAAAAAAAGTAATAGTGGGGCTTGTGTTGTTGAACAAAATAAGTACAATGAACATACGTTATCAGATTTGCGCAATGCAGCGTCACACCACCTCTTGATTATAACACAATATACTATACATCGTCCCGAACCGTGACCAGAGTCGCGAGACGAGCAGAGCACGCCGCCGACGCCCGCTCAGTACAACCGTCCACCCGCTACTACTGTCGACCGACTACTACCTCTCCCGACTCGCGCTACAATATATATAACAACTGTTCCTGGCGACCCGGTGCGTGCCACTACTGTCGTCTGGCGCGGTCCAAGCGCCGACTAGCAGCGATAAAGAACTCTCTGGTCAGACAGAGATGCTGTCATGCCTCGCCATCGCTCTGGTAATGAATACATACGTGTTGCAGCGTGCGTACCACCGGAACACGCAGTGGCGGAGCCAAAGACTGTGTTGTCGAGGTCGAGTGCGAGTGGGAAGAGAGGCAGCGTCGGCACGGAGATGCAAGCGAGCGCGAGACGCACGGGGGCTGCGGCGTGGCGCGTTTGCGGTCGGCGCCTTTGGTGGCAACGGCCGGGACAAGCAGCGGTGTATGGTGTGGTGCGGGGCGGACAGGGGCGGCGGTGGACGGGGAGGAGGCGGCGCGACGACGGCATGGGGGCGAAAACGGGACGGGGGACGGCGGATGTTGAGAGGCGTCACGCGCGGACAGGACACAGACACAGAGACACACAGAGTGGAAAGGGAGGGTGCGCGGTAGTAGTTGGGAATGTGCGTACCGTGCGGGATGGGAGTGGGCGAGGAACACGGTCGTGGCCCCTGTTTTGGGTGCGTGTGATGACGTCGGTGTGTTGTGGGAAGGGAAGGTGCTGTGGCGGCGGCGCGTAATGGGCGTAGGCCGAAAAGAGAAAGGAACGTGGGCAGTGTGTTGGCAAGCGTCGGTTCGACTGCGACGTTGATGGGCAGGGCAGGGCAAGGTTAATGGTGGTAGGAGTAGGCGTGTGGGCGCAAAAAATCTGCCGCTGCAGGCGGTGCCGTAACCGCCATGGCGGGAAGGAGAGAGGGCCAAAGAAAGAAAGAAAGAAGAAAAAAAAGGAGGGGGGGGGGGGCGAAAGTGGAGAGGCGGTGGTGTGAGAAGGGCGGGGGCGGAAGGAAGGCAGGAAGGACAAGAGGCGAGGCGACGGCTTGCTTTGTGTATCGGTCGGTCTCTGGCTATGCTTCGTTTTCTGCAGCAGGGTCGGTGCGCGGCGTGGCTCGCGGCAGTGGGAACGCCTGGTGGCTGGACGGCCAGCAATGCGGTTGGATGGGCGGCCACAGCACCGCACCTGTGCCCGAGGAGGAGACGCTGGCGGCGGGCCCTGAGGTGAGGCCGGCTCGGCTGGGGCTGTGGATGTGTAGGTGTGCGCCGCTGCTGCAACAACGAGTAAAACGCGAGAAGAAGGGATGGCGGTAGAGAGGAAAAAAAAAAAAAAGGTCGTGTTGTGTTGATGCGCAGGCAGACGCGTACAGAGGGACGAGCCCGGTCTGCAGCAGGGTGTGGCCGTGCCGAGTGCAGAGCAGCGGCGGCTCGGTTCGGTTCGGCCCGGCCCGGCGGGCCGCGCTGTTGTCGCGGACGTGAGCGCCCCCTGGCGGGTGGCCGGAGGCGGCGCGGCGTGTTGGACGTGTGGCTGGTGGCAGTGCACAATTTGCGAGTGGCTGGCGGTGTGGTGTGGCGGTTGGCGCGTCGGGCGGCGGAGAGGTATGTGTTGCGGGCGCCCTTTGCTGCGCTGCGTCGTTGCGTGTGCCGTACAGGGCGGGCGCTTGTCGACTGTGTGGGCGGTGTGGCGAATTGGCGTGAAACGGCTGCCGAGAGGTGTGTGGTAGCGAGCCGGTCGGTGGTGTCAGTGCGAAGGGGAATGTGCGTGCGTTTGGCGGTTTCGGTGTGCTTTTTGCGGCGTGAGAGTGGGAATTAGTGGGGCCGGCTGTTGTGTTGGTTCCTTGTGTCTTGTGTCGCGTAGCTTGATGGCAACGTGGAAGGACGCCGGTTTCGTTTCGAGCCTTGCGTGTGGTTGTCGACGTTGACTGGTTGGCGTGTGCCGATGCACGTGCATGTGTGGGTCGCGAGTGCGTTTTTGGCTGGCTGTGTGTGTGTGTGTGTGTGTGTTTTGGGGGGGAAGGGGGAGGCGGTGGTGAAAGTGCAGTCGTTGCCACGGGCGTCGTCGGGTGGGGCTGGGGCTGTGCGTCGTGGCGGAAAGGTGGTAGGTTGCGGGAAGCGAGCCCGTCGTTGACGGTGTCGCGTGAGTTGTGAATCGAGTGGGGCGCGGGGCGCGGGACAGGAGCAGCGTGCCGCTGCGTCGTGGTCGTCAGCAGAGGCTGTGCGTGTGCTTGTCCTTTTTGTGGGCGGTTCGTGCGAGGCGTTTTTGTTTTGTGTTGCCCTAGTTGTTAGTTTATTTTGTTTGTGTTTGTTATTTTGAGACGACGACTGGTTGGTGGCGTGCGCGCGAAGTGGCGGTGTGCGCTTCCCGTGTCGTTTGTGTTGTTTGGTTTTTTTGTTTTTGTGTGTTTTTTTTTTTTTTTTTTTGCACTGGGCCCCGGTGGGTGGGTGCGTGTGTGTCGATTGCCGGCTGGCGAGAGGTGCGCCATCGGCGGGGTGGGTCGCCGGCACAAGTAGAGGCGGCGGCGTTGTTGCTGTTGTTGTGTGGTGTTTGTTTTGTTCGGCTGTGTCGGCGAGCTGTGTTGCGGTGCGTGTGAATGGTGGTGCAAAAGTGCTGGCGTTGGGGCTGCGACTGCGACGGCGGCGAGCCGCGGGCGCGCCATTGATAGTGATGTTGTGAACAGCGGCTGTGTACGGTAGTGGTGTTGTTGTAGCACGACGTGCATCCGGGCCGGCGCGGAAAGCGCAGTTGCGGGCGGTTGCCCTTCGGTGCCAGCCATGTCGCGTGAGCGGCGGGTTGCTCTGGTGTCGACACGTGGTGCTCTGGGTTGTTGTGTGGTGCCCTTTGGCCGGTGGGGGTGGTTCGCGTGTGTCTCGTTCGCGCTCGGTGTCTGGTCGTGGTCGTGGTCGTGCTGCTCCCCCGTCTGTCGGCGGTTTCCGACGTCGTCTGTACGTTTTTGTTCGTTTGCGGCGTGCCTGCCGACGTCGTCCCGTCGCGACCTTTCAACCGAAAGTGTGGCGCCCGAAGGTGAACGAACGTAACCCTGACCTCGGCGCTTTACGCTGAGCCGAGCGAACCGAACCGAACCTAACGTGTGGTGTGGCGAGGTGAGCTCAGCCTGTGAGCCCCTAACGTCTACGTAAGGTAAGCTGTCCGGCTCACGCCTCACGTTTGAACGCTTTTGTAACCTACGTTTGACGCTTCTTAACCTAGCACTGACCCCTTAACCTAACGTGTAACCTAACCTAACCTAACCTAACCTAACCTAACCTCTGACGCCTGACGTGTTTGAATGCTTAACCTAAGTTTGACGCTTAACCTAACCCAAGTCCCCTTAACCTAACCCACGTCCACCTAACCTAACCTAACGTAGACGTGTAAACGTAATGTGTAACGCGTAACGTGTAAGGTCGGCTGTCGTGTGTGCTTGACGGCAGATTGGGTTGGTCTGTAGATTCGGATTGCGGTTTGCCTCGGTCGAGGGGTTGGGTCGGAAGCGGCGAGGGGCGGCGGCGCCTGTTGCGCAGGCGGCGTCCGTTTGCGGCGGGCAATTGTTGAGAAACGGCTGTGAATGTTGGCGGGCGAGAGGAGGAGGACGGCGCGCGATGTGGCCCGACGGCTGCGGGCCGATCGGGAAACGGCGGGAGGGCGACGGAAGGCGATGGGGCGGCGGAGGCGCGTTTGCACGGCCGTCATCGCCGCACGCCTCGGCTTGTGTGGCTGTGGCGCCGGCCGCGCTGGCCGGGCTGCCGCGGCGACGGTGTGGGAGTTTTGCCGAAGGTTTGGCCATTGTGGCGGGTCGTCGGCTGGGGCTGTGGGGGCGGCATTTGGGCGGGGGCGGCGATTCTCGGCGGGCCGACCCAGGCTGTAGCGCGCGGTAGCTGCAGTTTGGCCGTGGTTTGCGGCGCTGCCGTGGCGACTGGTTGGCGACTGTGGTGTGGCTGTGTGTAGCCCCATCCTCGGTGGTTTGAAAGGCGCGGGCGGTTGTGGCGCAGGTTTGGGGCTGCTCCGCACAGGCTGTCGGACGTTGGGCGGTAGCAAGCGCGGGAGGCGCGGCGCGGCGGCGCGCAGAGTGGCGGCCGCTCTCTCGGCCGTCCGCGCCCGCCCGCGACACTGGCTGGGCCTTGTGATTCTCTGCTCTTGTGCTTGCGTGCCTGCCGTCCCGCTCGCTCTCGCTGTGTGTTACGCGCGTCGTCGAAATGGCAGATCAGGCGGCTACGAACGAGACTGCTGCGGCACCCGCCGCCACCGGCACTACGAAGAAGGCCAAGTCTGCGTCGTCTGCGAAGAAGCCGCGCGCCAAGCCTGCGCACCCGCGCACCTCTGAGATGGTGACGGCCGCCATCAAGAGTCTGAAGGAGCGCGGCGGGTCGTCGCTGCAGGCGATCAAGAAGTACATAGCCGCGCACTACAAGCTGGACGCGGAGAAGCTGGCGCCGTTTATCAAGAAGTACCTCAAGTCGGCCGTCGTGGCGGGCGAGCTGGTGCAGACGAAGGGGAAGGGCGCGTCCGGCTCGTTCAAGCTTGCCGGCGCCGGCGGCGGGGGGGCGGCCGAGGGCGGCAAGGCTCGTGCTGGCGGTGCCAAGAAGAAGCGCGCCGCTCCGGCCAGCAAGGAGAAGAAGGGCGCCCGTGCGGCCGGCGCAAAGAAGGCTGGTGGCGTGAAGGCGGCGACCGGTCGGAAGGCGGGCGCCGCCAAGAAGGCGTCTGCGGCGTCGGCCGCTCCCGCGGGTGCGAAGAAGGCGGCTGCGGCCAAGCCGGCCAAGGCCAAGTCGCCGTCGAAGGCGAAGAAGGCCGCCAAGGTTCCGACGAAGAAGCCGAAGGCGCCGCGCCCGAAGAAGGCGACGACGCCGTCTAAGGCGAAGGCTTCGCCCAAGAAGAAGAAGTAGAGTAGAGGAGAAAGAGATGGGAAAGGAAGGGTTTGGCGCTTGACTCCGTCGTCCCCACCCCCCGTCGTCGTCTAGTGGCGCGCAAGAGACGCGCGGCCCAAAACGGCCCTTCTCAGGGCCATCAAAGCACGTCGGGGAAGGTTTTGATTGTCGTGTTGCGTTTGGTGTGGGTGTCTGTCTGGCGTTTCTGTATGCCCGTGGGGATGCTGTTTGCGTGCCGTGGTGGTTGGATTGCGGGGGTCGGTGGCGGGTGTGGGCGGCGGTAGCGGTAAGCGGTGTTGTTGTTGTTGTTGTTGTCGTGGTTGATTGTCGCCGTGTTTGTTTTGTGGCGGCGGCCGACGGTTGGTTTTCTGTCACGTTGTTTTGTTTGAATACGTTGGTTGGCTTGCCTGCGTTCGTTCTTCTCGGATGTCTGTCTTGTCGAGTCGTGTCTGGTCTTTGTTTTGTTCCTTTGTGTGTGTGTGTGTTATGTTTTGCAACGGGGGGGCACGTTGAGATGCGGAAGGAGTCGGCGGGGATTTCGGTGGCGTGTAGAGCGAGCGAGCGCGCCTGCCTGGCCGTTGGCCGTCGGAGTGGAGTGCGGGTTTTTTTTGTTTTCGAAACGAAAGCGGCGGCCGGCCAGCCACCCGTGCGGTGTGACGTCGGCCGTTGGGTATTGTGCGCTTTGAGCGCCGGGGAGGGATGATGTGTGATTGTTGCGCGCTGCTAGCAGGCAGGCAGAGTGAGCGGGTGTGGCGGACGGACGGGAAGTGGTGGTTTTTGTTTTTGGGTTGCGGGGCGAGAGGCAGGCGACCGACAAAGTTTGCTCGCGACGGAGAGATGTTAGTGGCCCTGAAAAGGGCCGTTTTTGTTTGTGCGGTGCGGTGCCGCGGCGCGGTTTAGGCGCGCTCGCCGCGGATGCGGCGCGCGAGCTGGATGTCCTTGGGCATGATGGTGACGCGCTTGGCGTGGATTGCGCACAGGTTGGTGTCTTCGAAGAGGCCGACGAGGTAGGCCTCGCTGGCCTCCTGCAGGGCCATGACTGCGGAGCTCTGGAAGCGCAGGTCGGTCTTGAAGTCCTGGGCGATCTCGCGCACTAGGCGCTGGAATGGCAGCTTGCGGATGAGCAGCTCTGTGCTCTTCTGGTAGCGCCTGATTTCTCGCAGGGCGACGGTGCCCGGCCTGTAGCGGTGGGGCTTCTTGACGCCTCCGGTGGCGGGCGCGCTCTTCCTCGCCGCCTTGGTGGCGAGCTGTTTGCGCGGCGCCTTTCCGCCGGTGGACTTGCGGGCCGTTTGCTTTGTGCGGGCCATGGCGGTAGCGGTAGCGGTAGCGGAGCGGCGTGCGTGGAGGTTAGGTGCGGCGCGGCGTCCGGTGCTGCCTTGACAACGGGCCCGCGCGCCTCCGTGCTGCGCTTATATGCCCTCGGTTGCGCGTGGTGGGGGGAGGGCGGGCCAGAGTCTATATAGGGGGGCGGCGGGCGCGCTGGGCGCAGACCGTAGCCGACTCGCCAGCCGCTGCAGCTGCTGTTTGTGCACGTTTTGCTTTGCCCGAGGAAGGAAGGATGACAGGCCGCGGCAAGGGAGGAAAGGGGCTCGGCAAGGGTGGCGCCAAGCGGCACCGCAAGGTGTTGCGCGACAACATCCAGGGCATCACGAAGCCCGCCATCCGCCGCCTGGCTCGCAGGGGCGGCGTGAAGCGCATCTCTGGTCTGATCTACGAGGAGACCCGCGGGGTGCTGAAGGTGTTCCTGGAGAACGTGATCCGCGACGCGGTGACGTACACTGAGCACGCCAAGCGCAAGACTGTGACGGCCATGGACGTGGTGTACGCCCTGAAGAGGCAGGGGCGCACCCTGTACGGTTTCGGCGGTTAGGCTGCGTCGCAGCGGGCGCTGGCCTTCCCGCGGCCGTGCTTGTGGGTGGGAGAGACTAGAAAACGGCCCTTTTCAGGGCCACCACACTGTTCGGAAGTTGAAAAGTGCGAAAGAGTCTGTGTTGTTGCTGCGTGTGTGCGCGCTGTGTTGTTTGTTTGTTTGTTTCTTTCTTTCCGTTTGAGCGACGTGATGTGACTGGGAGGGGAGAAGGAAAGGAAACGTGTCATGTGGCTGGCTGTGTGTGGAGCTGCTTCGTTTGTGTGTTTGTTATTGTGTGTCTTTGTATCGATCGCGACGGAGATGGCGGGCGGGCTGTGTGTTGTTGTGCGAGAGGCGGTGATTATTTGCTTGCGTGGTTTGTCTCTGTGTGTTTGTTTGCGGCGGCGTTGGGGTTTCCGAGGCAAGGCGTGTGGGCATAGGCGGCCGGATCAGCTGTTTCGTTCGTGTCGACGGCCGTTGCGCGCGGGAGTGGAGGGCGGTGTGTCGACACGCCTCCCTTTAACAATGGTCATTATTGCTGCCGTTGTCGGTTTGGAAGGCGACTGCGACGGTGCAAAATGTGTGCGTGTGTGTGTGTGTTGGGCCACACGGGCTGTGTGGACGACAAGATGGCGGACGTGCGCCGGCGGCGGCTGTGCTGTGACAGTGCAAAGTTAAAACAAAACAAGGTGCGGCGAGGACGACTGAAATTTTGCTTTGGACGTAGGTTTGTGTGGTGGCCCTGAAAAGGGCCGATTGTTGTGGGCCGAGCCGGCAAAGCGCGTTGCGTGCAGGGGAGCACGCGGCGCTGCGATTGCCTGGCCTCCTTTAGGCCTTCTTCTCGGTCTTCTTTGGCAGCAGGACGGCCTGGATGTTGGGCAGGACACCACCCTGTGCGATGGTGACGCCCGACAGGAGCTTGTTGAGCTCCTCGTCGTTGCGGATGGCAAGCTGCAGGTGGCGCGGGATGATGCGCGTCTTCTTGTTGTCGCGGGCCGCGTTTCCGGCCAGCTCGAGCACCTCAGCCGCGAGGTACTCCATGACGGCGGCGAGGTAGACGGGCGCCCCGGCGCCGACGCGCTCTGCGTAGTTTCCCTTGCGCAGGAGGCGGTGGATTCTGCCGACCGGGAACTGGAGCCCAGCCCTGCTTGAGCGGGACTTTGACTTGCCCTTGACTTTGCCTCCCTTTCCGCGTCCGGACATGGCGATGGGCTAGCGACGGTGCACACGAAACGGAAACGAAAACGACCGGTGCGAGCGGCAGCGAGTCGAGCAGCGGAGTGCGTGCCGGCGCAGCCGGGGTGGGGGTGCTTTATGGGCTCGGGTGCGGCGGCCGGTTGCGCGCGCGCCCCATTGGTCGGCGGCCGCAACAGGGCGAGCTGGTAAAGGTGCGGCGGCGGCTGGCGGCGGGTGCCACTGTGTGGGGAGACGCTGACTAGAGCGGAGCGCTTGCTACTGGTGTTGCTGCTGCCGTACGTTGGTTGGAGATGCCGCCCAAGACTAGCGGGAAGGCCGCCAAGAAGGCTGGCAAGGCGCAGAAGAACATTTCGAAGGGCGACAAGAAGAAGAAGCGCAAGAGGAAGGAGAGCTATGCCATCTACATCTACAAGGTGCTGAAGCAGGTGCACCCTGACACGGGCATCT
>NW_025725496.1:0-30513 GCF_021461395.2 Schistocerca americana | reverse complement strand
ACGACTACTGACAGAGTACAGCCCTCAACTACACAGACTGACTGACTGACTGAGAACCGCTCGCAACACTCGCGCAGTCCAGCGCAAACTCTCTGGTCACAGATGCTACAATGTCTCGCCATCGCTACTATGTTACATACGTGTTTCAGTGTCTTTTTCATTGGGGTAACGATCTTTGGCTCTTTTTATTCTGAATACAGGGCCAAAGGTCAACGGCTGCTGCCCTTATACAATTTATCAGGTTTCATTATGTCTGTTGCAATGTTACATACGGTTCACTCTTTCATTAATATTATCGTTGGGTTTGTTTTGTAGGGACGTTAACATTCTGGCACATTTTTATTATCATCGGACTCTCTGCTATTTGTGCAGGGAGGTTATACTGGGTCCATTTCCATTTCCATTTACATTTTAATATTGATAGACTTTTTGTTTTCTTTTTTGTTTCTTGTTGTTTTTCCTTCTTTTTTTTTGTTGTTTTTTTTCTTTTGTTTTGTTTTTCCCGCTCTCACCACCACCGCCGCATCACGCCTTCCGTTTTCTTGGTTTCTTTTCTGTGCTTCAACATCACCGCGCCCCATTTCCACACCACAGCCATCAGCCTCCAAGACGGGCGGGCGCAGTGTGCCATTTCCGGCGCACAAGCACACCCGTACGGTACTCTCCTCGCCCCCACGCCACCAACAACACAGCGACCACGCGGCTTTCAGGCACGGCACGGCACGGCACGGCACCGGCGAAATGCGCGCCCCCCGCCCCCGCCCCTCCGCGCATCCGTCCGTCTCGCCACGTTCACTGACAGCCGCGTCTGCGGCTACACCACGACAACCACAACACAACACCGCTCCCCCTCCCTGGCAACTCACATTGTTTTTCTCCTCCTCTTTTGCACAAACCACAACGCCGAGCACAGGCGCAAGCCACCCACACCGCGCCCCTCCCCGTCCCGTCTTTGGCCGCCGCTCCTCGTTTCCTCGTTTGCCCCCCTCCCATCTCCCGAAATGCCATGCCAGCAGCGTTACGCATGCCCCTCCCCTGTCCACACAACACTACCGCCTAACGAACAGCCTTTTCCGGGCCACATGCAGGGCACGCCCACCTCCAAACACTGCCAATTCACGGACGCACGCACGCACACACACACACACACACACACACACACACTCACTTTCTCGACACCTTTCTGTACGGAGGGTGCGTCATCTCGACCGTGACAGAGTGACGGCAACTATCGACGATCCATTTCCCCCCACTGGTAAAACATGTCCACTAACACCTACATACATCATTCAAGTACACAGACAATAGCATACACACAATGGGAGGGCACACGAACATGGACGGCACGGCACTGTCATACACTCTTCCTCAGAACCATATCAACAAACGTTACGTACATCCGGGAAAGCGAAAGCGAAAGCGAAAGCAAAGGCAAAGCCCAATGCAGCCGTCAAAGGTAACGTTCACCACGGCAGACACTTGCAGCCGCGCCGCCGTTAAACGCATTTCAGTGCGGCTCCAATACGCCTCCGACACGGGAACGTTCCGTTGCTCTACGAATGCGTTTCTCCCCTTTTTCCCTTCCTCTCTCTTTTGCCCCCCCCTCCTTGCACTCTTGCCTCATTCCTCACGTTCTGCCCAGACATTCGACCGATCAGAGTCAACCTTTCGTTACCGTTCTCAGCGCGACGGTGTACAACAGTATGACGGGTGTGCCCAAGACTTCGGTTCAGTTGCGTGACGCCGGTCTATCGCGCCGATCGACAGTTACTCAGGGGGCGACGGATCGGACCACGTCACCGACACACAAAACACTTTCAAACAAACAAACAAATACATACCGGATGGACACAGACAAACACGTGTACAGACATTCGCCAAACAAACGACCGGCGCCGCCGCCGCCGCCGCCGTCTAGCGTGCATCTTGAATGACGACATCGGTGTGCGTGCGTCGTACGCAATCAGTCAGACACGGCTATCAAACATCAGAGTCGAATGGTACATCATCGTGCGTGTCGCCGTACACGTACAGTACAATACAACAACAATGCGTCTTAATGGCACGTTCATTTCAACGTCACTCACACACCTCCACGCTGCAGTTACGTCGCACCATTGTCAAACTCGGCGTACAGCAAAGGGAATAGTGGGCGGCAAAAACAAACCAAACAAAAACATTTCACATTTCACCCTCGCCATGTATGATGTGCAAAAAAACAAACCCGCAAACGGCCGTCGTTACGGTGACACAAAAGTCGCCGATCGCACTGTCCCCCCTCGCAGACGGGTAACACACAAACACACACACACCCCAACAACACCAATGGGTCAAAAACCACGCCAACGAGGCGTGCCACCATTCCACGCCACGGCGACCAACCTCGTGGCCGTACCCCGCGCAACACGCTTTGACGCGCCCCCCCACCCACAATCAAAATGCACACATACATCACAGCCGTCCACACAAACAACAACAACAACAACAATTCCGCCCTTCCCGCAAAAGGCAAGTTGGTGGCCCTGAAAAGGGCCGTTTCGCCGCTCTCGCAACGGAGGAGCCTTCTCCATCCTTCCTTCCATTCCAGAGCCACCTCCTTACTTGGAGCTCGTGTACTTGGTCACCGCCTTCGTGCCCTCGCTCACGGCGTGCTTGGCCAGCTCGCCAGGCAGCAACAGCCGCACAGCGGTCTGGATCTCGCGGGACGTGATGGTCGAGCGCTTGTTGTAGTGCGCCAGGCGAGAAGCCTCGGCCGCAATGCGCTCGAAAATGTCGTTCACGAAGCTGTTCATGATGCTCATCGCCTTCGACGAGATGCCCGTGTCAGGGTGCACCTGCTTCAGCACCTTGTAGATGTAGATGGCATAGCTCTCCTTCCTCTTGCGCTTCTTCTTCTTGTCGCCCTTCGAAATGTTCTTCTGCGCCTTGCCAGCCTTCTTGGCGGCCTTCCCGCTAGTCTTGGGCGGCATCTCCAACCAACGTACGGCAGCAGCAACACCAGTAGCAAGCGCTCCGCTCTAGTCAGCGTCTCCCCACACAGTGGCACCCGCCGCCAGCCGCCGCCGCACCTTTACCAGCTCGCCCTGTTGCGGCCGCCGACCAATGGGGCGCGCGCGCAACCGGCCGCCGCACCCGAGCCCATAAAGCACCCCCACCCCGGCTGCGCCGGCACGCACTCCGCTGCTCGACTCGCTGCCGCTCGCACCGGTCGTTTTCGTTTCCGTTTCGTGTGCACCGTCGCTAGCCCATCGCCATGTCCGGACGCGGAAAGGGAGGCAAAGTCAAGGGCAAGTCAAAGTCCCGCTCAAGCAGGGCTGGGCTCCAGTTCCCGGTCGGCAGAATCCACCGCCTCCTGCGCAAGGGAAACTACGCAGAGCGCGTCGGCGCCGGGGCGCCCGTCTACCTCGCCGCCGTCATGGAGTACCTCGCGGCTGAGGTGCTCGAGCTGGCCGGAAACGCGGCCCGCGACAACAAGAAGACGCGCATCATCCCGCGCCACCTGCAGCTTGCCATCCGCAACGACGAGGAGCTCAACAAGCTCCTGTCGGGCGTCACCATCGCACAGGGTGGTGTCCTGCCCAACATCCAGGCCGTCCTGCTGCCAAAGAAGACCGAGAAGAAGGCCTAAAGGAGGCCAGGCAATCGCAGCGCCGCGTGCTCCCCTGCACGCAACGCGCTTTGCCGGCTCGGCCCACAACAATCGGCCCTTTTCAGGGCCACCACACAAACCTACGTCCAAAGCAAAATTTCAGTCGTCCTCGCCGCACCTTGTTTTGTTTTAACTTTGCACTGTCACAGCACAGCCGCCGCCGGCGCACGTCCGCCATCTTGTCGTCCACACAGCCCGTGTGGCCCAACACACACACACACGCACACATTTTGCACCGTCGCAGTCGCCTTCCAAACCGACAACGGCAGCAATAATGACCATTGTTAAAGGGAGGCGTGTCGACACACCGCCCTCCACTCCCGCGCGCAACGGCCGTCGACACGAACGAAACAGCTGATCCGGCCGCCTATGCCCACACGCCTTGCCTCGGAAACCCCAACGCCGCCGCAAACAAACACACAGAGACAAACCACGCAAGCAAATAATCACCGCCTCTCGCACAACAACACACAGCCCGCCCGCCATCTCCGTCGCGATCGATACAAAGACACACAAACGAAGCAGCTCCACACACAGCCAGCCACATGACACGTTTCCTTTCCTTCTCCCCTCCCAGTCACATCACGTCGCTCAAACGGAAAGAAAGAAACAAACAAACAAACAACACAGCGCGCACACACGCAGCAACAACACAGACTCTTTCGCACTTTTCAACTTCCGAACAGTGTGGTGGCCCTGAAAAGGGCCGTTTTCTAGTCTCTCCCACCCACAAGCACGGCCGCGGGAAGGCCAGCGCCCGCTGCGACGCAGCCTAACCGCCGAAACCGTACAGGGTGCGCCCCTGCCTCTTCAGGGCGTACACCACGTCCATGGCCGTCACAGTCTTGCGCTTGGCGTGCTCAGTGTACGTCACCGCGTCGCGGATCACGTTCTCCAGGAACACCTTCAGCACCCCGCGGGTCTCCTCGTAGATCAGACCAGAGATGCGCTTCACGCCGCCCCTGCGAGCCAGGCGGCGGATGGCGGGCTTCGTGATGCCCTGGATGTTGTCGCGCAACACCTTGCGGTGCCGCTTGGCGCCACCCTTGCCGAGCCCCTTTCCTCCCTTGCCGCGGCCTGTCATCCTTCCTTCCTCGGGCAAAGCAAAACGTGCACAAACAGCAGCTGCAGCGGCTGGCGAGTCGGCTACGGTCTGCGCCCAGCGCGCCCGCCGCCCCCCTATATAGACTCTGGCCCGCCCTCCCCCCACCACGCGCAACCGAGGGCATATAAGCGCAGCACGGAGGCGCGCGGGCCCGTTGTCAAGGCAGCACCGGACGCCGCGCCGCACCTAACCTCCACGCACGCCGCTCCGCTACCGCTACCGCTACCGCCATGGCCCGCACAAAGCAAACGGCCCGCAAGTCCACCGGCGGAAAGGCGCCGCGCAAACAGCTCGCCACCAAGGCGGCGAGGAAGAGCGCGCCCGCCACCGGAGGCGTCAAGAAGCCCCACCGCTACAGGCCGGGCACCGTCGCCCTGCGAGAAATCAGGCGCTACCAGAAGAGCACAGAGCTGCTCATCCGCAAGCTGCCATTCCAGCGCCTAGTGCGCGAGATCGCCCAGGACTTCAAGACCGACCTGCGCTTCCAGAGCTCCGCAGTCATGGCCCTGCAGGAGGCCAGCGAGGCCTACCTCGTCGGCCTCTTCGAAGACACCAACCTGTGCGCAATCCACGCCAAGCGCGTCACCATCATGCCCAAGGACATCCAGCTCGCGCGCCGCATCCGCGGCGAGCGCGCCTAAACCGCGCCGCGGCACCGCACCGCACAAACAAAAACGGCCCTTTTCAGGGCCACTAACATCTCTCCGTCGCGAGCAAACTTTGTCGGTCGCCTGCCTCTCGCCCCGCAACCCAAAAACAAAAACCACCACTTCCCGTCCGTCCGCCACACCCGCTCACTCTGCCTGCCTGCTAGCAGCGCGCAACAATCACACATCATCCCTCCCCGGCGCTCAAAGCGCACAATACCCAACGGCCGACGTCACACCGCACGGGTGGCTGGCCGGCCGCCGCTTTCGTTTCGAAAACAAAAAAAACCCGCACTCCACTCCGACGGCCAACGGCCAGGCAGGCGCGCTCGCTCGCTCTACACGCCACCGAAATCCCCGCCGACTCCTTCCGCATCTCAACGTGCCCCCCCGTTGCAAAACATAACACACACACACACAAAGGAACAAAACAAAGACCAGACACGACTCGACAAGACAGACATCCGAGAAGAACGAACGCAGGCAAGCCAACCAACGTATTCAAACAAAACAACGTGACAGAAAACCAACCGTCGGCCGCCGCCACAAAACAAACACGGCGACAATCAACCACGACAACAACAACAACAACAACACCGCTTACCGCTACCGCCGCCCACACCCGCCACCGACCCCCGCAATCCAACCACCACGGCACGCAAACAGCATCCCCACGGGCATACAGAAACGCCAGACAGACACCCACACCAAACGCAACACGACAATCAAAACCTTCCCCGACGTGCTTTGATGGCCCTGAGAAGGGCCGTTTTGGGCCGCGCGTCTCTTGCGCGCCACTAGACGACGACGGGGGGTGGGGACGACGGAGTCAAGCGCCAAACCCTTCCTTTCCCATCTCTTTCTCCTCTACTCTACTTCTTCTTCTTGGGCGAAGCCTTCGCCTTAGACGGCGTCGTCGCCTTCTTCGGGCGCGGCGCCTTCGGCTTCTTCGTCGGAACCTTGGCGGCCTTCTTCGCCTTCGACGGCGACTTGGCCTTGGCCGGCTTGGCCGCAGCCGCCTTCTTCGCACCCGCGGGAGCGGCCGACGCCGCAGACGCCTTCTTGGCGGCGCCCGCCTTCCGACCGGTCGCCGCCTTCACGCCACCAGCCTTCTTTGCGCCGGCCGCACGGGCGCCCTTCTTCTCCTTGCTGGCCGGAGCGGCGCGCTTCTTCTTGGCACCGCCAGCACGAGCCTTGCCGCCCTCGGCCGCCCCCCCGCCGCCGGCGCCGGCAAGCTTGAACGAGCCGGACGCGCCCTTCCCCTTCGTCTGCACCAGCTCGCCCGCCACGACGGCCGACTTGAGGTACTTCTTGATAAACGGCGCCAGCTTCTCCGCGTCCAGCTTGTAGTGCGCGGCTATGTACTTCTTGATCGCCTGCAGCGACGACCCGCCGCGCTCCTTCAGACTCTTGATGGCGGCCGTCACCATCTCAGAGGTGCGCGGGTGCGCAGGCTTGGCGCGCGGCTTCTTCGCAGACGACGCAGACTTGGCCTTCTTCGTAGTGCCGGTGGCGGCGGGTGCCGCAGCAGTCTCGTTCGTAGCCGCCTGATCTGCCATTTCGACGACGCGCGTAACACACAGCGAGAGCGAGCGGGACGGCAGGCACGCAAGCACAAGAGCAGAGAATCACAAGGCCCAGCCAGTGTCGCGGGCGGGCGCGGACGGCCGAGAGAGCGGCCGCCACTCTGCGCGCCGCCGCGCCGCGCCTCCCGCGCTTGCTACCGCCCAACGTCCGACAGCCTGTGCGGAGCAGCCCCAAACCTGCGCCACAACCGCCCGCGCCTTTCAAACCACCGAGGATGGGGCTACACACAGCCACACCACAGTCGCCAACCAGTCGCCACGGCAGCGCCGCAAACCACGGCCAAACTGCAGCTACCGCGCGCTACAGCCTGGGTCGGCCCGCCGAGAATCGCCGCCCCCGCCCAAATGCCGCCCCCACAGCCCCAGCCGACGACCCGCCACAATGGCCAAACCTTCGGCAAAACTCCCACACCGTCGCCGCGGCAGCCCGGCCAGCGCGGCCGGCGCCACAGCCACACAAGCCGAGGCGTGCGGCGATGACGGCCGTGCAAACGCGCCTCCGCCGCCCCATCGCCTTCCGTCGCCCTCCCGCCGTTTCCCGATCGGCCCGCAGCCGTCGGGCCACATCGCGCGCCGTCCTCCTCCTCTCGCCCGCCAACATTCACAGCCGTTTCTCAACAATTGCCCGCCGCAAACGGACGCCGCCTGCGCAACAGGCGCCGCCGCCCCTCGCCGCTTCCGACCCAACCCCTCGACCGAGGCAAACCGCAATCCGAATCTACAGACCAACCCAATCTGCCGTCAAGCACACACGACAGCCGACCTTACACGTTACGCGTTACACATTACGTTTACACGTCTACGTTAGGTTAGGTTAGGTGGACGTGGGTTAGGTTAAGGGGACTTGGGTTAGGTTAAGCGTCAAACTTAGGTTAAGCATTCAAACACGTCAGGCGTCAGAGGTTAGGTTAGGTTAGGTTAGGTTAGGTTAGGTTACACGTTAGGTTAAGGGGTCAGTGCTAGGTTAAGAAGCGTCAAACGTAGGTTACAAAAGCGTTCAAACGTGAGGCGTGAGCCGGACAGCTTACCTTACGTAGACGTTAGGGGCTCACAGGCTGAGCTCACCTCGCCACACCACACGTTAGGTTCGGTTCGGTTCGCTCGGCTCAGCGTAAAGCGCCGAGGTCAGGGTTACGTTCGTTCACCTTCGGGCGCCACACTTTCGGTTGAAAGGTCGCGACGGGACGACGTCGGCAGGCACGCCGCAAACGAACAAAAACGTACAGACGACGTCGGAAACCGCCGACAGACGGGGGAGCAGCACGACCACGACCACGACCAGACACCGAGCGCGAACGAGACACACGCGAACCACCCCCACCGGCCAAAGGGCACCACACAACAACCCAGAGCACCACGTGTCGACACCAGAGCAACCCGCCGCTCACGCGACATGGCTGGCACCGAAGGGCAACCGCCCGCAACTGCGCTTTCCGCGCCGGCCCGGATGCACGTCGTGCTACAACAACACCACTACCGTACACAGCCGCTGTTCACAACATCACTATCAATGGCGCGCCCGCGGCTCGCCGCCGTCGCAGTCGCAGCCCCAACGCCAGCACTTTTGCACCACCATTCACACGCACCGCAACACAGCTCGCCGACACAGCCGAACAAAACAAACACCACACAACAACAGCAACAACGCCGCCGCCTCTACTTGTGCCGGCGACCCACCCCGCCGATGGCGCACCTCTCGCCAGCCGGCAATCGACACACACGCACCCACCCACCGGGGCCCAGTGCAAAAAAAAAAAAAAAAAAAACACACAAAAACAAAAAAACCAAACAACACAAACGACACGGGAAGCGCACACCGCCACTTCGCGCGCACGCCACCAACCAGTCGTCGTCTCAAAATAACAAACACAAACAAAATAAACTAACAACTAGGGCAACACAAAACAAAAACGCCTCGCACGAACCGCCCACAAAAAGGACAAGCACACGCACAGCCTCTGCTGACGACCACGACGCAGCGGCACGCTGCTCCTGTCCCGCGCCCCGCGCCCCACTCGATTCACAACTCACGCGACACCGTCAACGACGGGCTCGCTTCCCGCAACCTACCACCTTTCCGCCACGACGCACAGCCCCAGCCCCACCCGACGACGCCCGTGGCAACGACTGCACTTTCACCACCGCCTCCCCCTTCCCCCCCAAAACACACACACACACACACACACAGCCAGCCAAAAACGCACTCGCGACCCACACATGCACGTGCATCGGCACACGCCAACCAGTCAACGTCGACAACCACACGCAAGGCTCGAAACGAAACCGGCGTCCTTCCACGTTGCCATCAAGCTACGCGACACAAGACACAAGGAACCAACACAACAGCCGGCCCCACTAATTCCCACTCTCACGCCGCAAAAAGCACACCGAAACCGCCAAACGCACGCACATTCCCCTTCGCACTGACACCACCGACCGGCTCGCTACCACACACCTCTCGGCAGCCGTTTCACGCCAATTCGCCACACCGCCCACACAGTCGACAAGCGCCCGCCCTGTACGGCACACGCAACGACGCAGCGCAGCAAAGGGCGCCCGCAACACATACCTCTCCGCCGCCCGACGCGCCAACCGCCACACCACACCGCCAGCCACTCGCAAATTGTGCACTGCCACCAGCCACACGTCCAACACGCCGCGCCGCCTCCGGCCACCCGCCAGGGGGCGCTCACGTCCGCGACAACAGCGCGGCCCGCCGGGCCGGGCCGAACCGAACCGAGCCGCCGCTGCTCTGCACTCGGCACGGCCACACCCTGCTGCAGACCGGGCTCGTCCCTCTGTACGCGTCTGCCTGCGCATCAACACAACACGACCTTTTTTTTTTTTTTCCTCTCTACCGCCATCCCTTCTTCTCGCGTTTTACTCGTTGTTGCAGCAGCGGCGCACACCTACACATCCACAGCCCCAGCCGAGCCGGCCTCACCTCAGGGCCCGCCGCCAGCGTCTCCTCCTCGGGCACAGGTGCGGTGCTGTGGCCGCCCATCCAACCGCATTGCTGGCCGTCCAGCCACCAGGCGTTCCCACTGCCGCGAGCCACGCCGCGCACCGACCCTGCTGCAGAAAACGAAGCATAGCCAGAGACCGACCGATACACAAAGCAAGCCGTCGCCTCGCCTCTTGTCCTTCCTGCCTTCCTTCCGCCCCCGCCCTTCTCACACCACCGCCTCTCCACTTTCGCCCCCCCCCCCCTCCTTTTTTTTCTTCTTTCTTTCTTTCTTTGGCCCTCTCTCCTTCCCGCCATGGCGGTTACGGCACCGCCTGCAGCGGCAGATTTTTTGCGCCCACACGCCTACTCCTACCACCATTAACCTTGCCCTGCCCTGCCCATCAACGTCGCAGTCGAACCGACGCTTGCCAACACACTGCCCACGTTCCTTTCTCTTTTCGGCCTACGCCCATTACGCGCCGCCGCCACAGCACCTTCCCTTCCCACAACACACCGACGTCATCACACGCACCCAAAACAGGGGCCACGACCGTGTTCCTCGCCCACTCCCATCCCGCACGGTACGCACATTCCCAACTACTACCGCGCACCCTCCCTTTCCACTCTGTGTGTCTCTGTGTCTGTGTCCTGTCCGCGCGTGACGCCTCTCAACATCCGCCGTCCCCCGTCCCGTTTTCGCCCCCATGCCGTCGTCGCGCCGCCTCCTCCCCGTCCACCGCCGCCCCTGTCCGCCCCGCACCACACCATACACCGCTGCTTGTCCCGGCCGTTGCCACCAAAGGCGCCGACCGCAAACGCGCCACGCCGCAGCCCCCGTGCGTCTCGCGCTCGCTTGCATCTCCGTGCCGACGCTGCCTCTCTTCCCACTCGCACTCGACCTCGACAACACAGTCTTTGGCTCCGCCACTGCGTGTTCCGGTGGTACGCACGCTGCAACACGTATGTATTCATTACCAGAGCGATGGCGAGGCATGACAGCATCTCTGTCTGACCAGAGAGTTCTTTATCGCTGCTAGTCGGCGCTTGGACCGCGCCAGACGACAGTAGTGGCACGCACCGGGTCGCCAGGAACAGTTGTTATATATATTGTAGCGCGAGTCGGGAGAGGTAGTAGTCGGTCGACAGTAGTAGCGGGTGGACGGTTGTACTGAGCGGGCGTCGGCGGCGTGCTCTGCTCGTCTCGCGACTCTGGTCACGGTTCGGGACGATGTATAGTATATTGTGTTATAATCAAGAGGTGGTGTGACGCTGCATTGCGCAAATCTGATAACGTATGTTCATTGTACTTATTTTGTTCAACAACACAAGCCCCACTATTACTTTTTTTCTAAAGTAACTTTTGTCTCTTAACGAAAAACATTCACTTTTTAAAGACTACTTCCTATGGCATTTCCCTCCAAGGAGTGCAATTAATTACCAGCCAGCACTCATTCATTGCACACAGCTGTGTAAGGGGTATCTACAATCGAGGAGCGGATATAAATGCAATTTTTTGTTTCTTTTTGTTTTTTGTTTTGTGTGTGTGTTGTAACCTCCCAGCAATATTTAAAATAATGGACAATGTTATTTACGGATGCTAATGGACATTGCGCTAATTGTAACCTCGCCCACAATGAGAGGTATTGAAAATGGCAACAACAATGTGCAATTCGCAATCTGACTCAAATATAAAGTCTTCACACAACATTTAAAAAAGTCCGTTCAGTGACAAGAAACTTCAATTAAACCGAAATATCGGTCTTTGGCCCTGTGCAAAACAATCGGAATTAAAGTCTTACCTCCGAATAAATGGATGTCACATTTCTGCTCTGGTTGTTGCGCAGCGCTTGGAGGAACTGCATTGCAAATAATAATATTCTCTTTTTTTGTGATTTTAGTGACATTTTTCTTCAAAGAAGTGGAACGAACTCTTTAGTTCAATAAAAGATTAAATGTTTGAAAAATGCTTTTGAAATAAAAATTATTATTGGGGAACTTGTTGGAGCATAATTACAATAAATACAATTTCTCATTATCTAATGATTATATTAATTAACAGTATACCTTATTCACCATCTTGACCAGTGTTGCCGACCGCCTACATCACACAACCGCACTCGGCTGCTACTACTGACCGACCGCTCTGCATGACGACTATTAGCGTACTGCACGCGACGACTACTGACAGAGTACAGCCCTCAACTACACAGACTGACTGACTGACTGAGAACCGCTCGCAACACTCGCGCAGTCCAGCGCAAACTCTCTGGTCACAGATGCTACAATGTCTCGCCATCGCTACTATGTTACATACGTGTTTCAGTGTCTTTTTCATTGGGGTAACGATCTTTGGCTCTTTTTATTCTGAATACAGGGCCAAAGGTCAACGGCTGCTGCCCTTATACAATTTATCAGGTTTCATTATGTCTGTTGCAATGTTACATACGGTTCACTCTTTCATTAATATTATCGTTGGGTTTGTTTTGTAGGGACGTTAACATTCTGGCACATTTTTATTATCATCGGACTCTCTGCTATTTGTGCAGGGAGGTTATACCTGGGTCCATTTCCATTTCCATTTACATTTTAATATTGATAGACTTTTTGTTTTCTTTTTTGTTTCTTGTTGTTTTTCCTTCTTTTTTTTTGTTGTTTTTTTTCTTTTGTTTTGTTTTTCCCGCTCTCACCACCACCGCCGCATCACGCCTTCCGTTTTCTTGGTTTCTTTTCTGTGCTTCAACATCACCGCGCCCCATTTCCACACCACAGCCATCAGCCTCCAAGACGGGCGGGCGCAGTGTGCCATTTCCGGCGCACAAGCACACCCGTACGGTACTCTCCTCGCCCCCACGCCACCAACAACACAGCGACCACGCGGCTTTCAGGCACGGCACGGCACGGCACGGCACCGGCGAAATGCGCCGCCCCCGCCCCCGCCCCTCCGCGCATCCGTCCGTCTCGCCACGTTCACTGACAGCCGCGTCTGCGGCTACACCACGACAACCACAACACAACACCGCTCCCCTCCCTGGCAACTCACATTGTTTTTCTCCTCCTCTTTTGCACAAACCACAACGCCGAGCACAGGCGCAAGCCACCCACACCGCGCCCCTCCCCGTCCCGTCTTTGGCCGCCGCTCCTCGTTTCCTCGTTTGCCCCCTCCCATCTCCCGAAATGCCATGCCAGCAGCGTTACGCATGCCCCTCCCCTGTCCACACAACACTACCGCCTAACGAACAGCCTTTTCCGGGCCACATGCAGGGCACGCCCACCTCCAAACACTGCCAATTCACGGACGCACGCACGCACACACACACACACACACACACACACACACACTCACTTTCTCGACACCTTTCTGTACGGAGGGTGCGTCATCTCGACCGTGACAGAGTGACGGCAACTATCGACGATCCATTTCCCCCCACTGGTAAAACATGTCCACTAACACCTACATACATCATTCAAGTACACAGACAATAGCATACACACAATGGGAGGGCACACGAACATGGACGGCACGGCACTGTCATACACTCTTCCTCAGAACCATATCAACAAACGTTACGTACATCCGGGAAAGCGAAAGCGAAAGCGAAAGCAAAGGCAAAGCCCAATGCAGCCGTCAAAGGTAACGTTCACCACGGCAGACACTTGCAGCCGCGCCGCCGTTAAACGCATTTCAGTGCGGCTCCAATACGCCTCCGACACGGGAACGTTCCGTTGCTCTACGAATGCGTTTCTCCCCTTTTTCCCTTCCTCTCTCTTTTGCCCCCCCCTCCTTGCACTCTTGCCTCATTCCTCACGTTCTGCCCAGACATTCGACCGATCAGAGTCAACCTTTCGTTACCGTTCTCAGCGCGACGGTGTACAACAGTATGACGGGTGTGCCCAAGACTTCGGTTCAGTTGCGTGACGCCGGTCTATCGCGCCGATCGACAGTTACTCAGGGGGCGACGGATCGGACCACGTCACCGACACACAAAACACTTTCAAACAAACAAACATAATACATACCGGATGGACACAGACAAACACGTGTACAGACATTCGCCAAACAAACGACCGGCGCCGCCGCCGCCGCCGCCGTCTAGCGTGCATCTTGAATGACGACATCGGTGTGCGTGCGTCGTACGCAATCAGTCAGACACGGCTATCAAACATCAGAGTCGAATGGTACATCATCGTGCGTGTCGCCGTACACGTACAGTACAATACAACAACAATGCGTCTTAATGGCACGTTCATTTCAACGTCACTCACACACCTCCACGCTGCAGTTACGTCGCACCATTGTCAAACTCGGCGTACAGCAAAGGGAATAGTGGGCGGCAAAAACAAACCAAACAAAAACATTTCACATTTCACCCTCGCCATGTATGATGTGCAAAAAAACAAACCCGCAAACGGCCGTCGTTACGGTGACACAAAAGTCGCCGATCGCACTGTCCCCCCTCGCAGACGGGTAACACACAAACACACACACACCCCAACAACACCAATGGGTCAAAAACCACGCCAACGAGGCGTGCCACCATTCCACGCCACGGCGACCAACCTCGTGGCCGTACCCCGCGCAACACGCTTTGACGCGCCCCCCCACCCACAATCAAAATGCACACATACATCACAGCCGTCCACACAAACAACAACAACAACAACAATTCCGCCCTTCCCGCAAAAGGCAAGTTGGTGGCCCTGAAAAGGGCCGTTTCGCCGCTCTCGCAACGGAGGAGCCTTCTCCATCCTTCCTTCCATTCCAGAGCCACCTCCTTACTTGGAGCTCGTGTACTTGGTCACCGCCTTCGTGCCCTCGCTCACGGCGTGCTTGGCCAGCTCGCCAGGCAGCAACAGCCGCACAGCGGTCTGGATCTCGCGGGACGTGATGGTCGAGCGCTTGTTGTAGTGCGCCAGGCGAGAAGCCTCGGCCGCAATGCGCTCGAAAATGTCGTTCACGAAGCTGTTCATGATGCTCATCGCCTTCGACGAGATGCCCGTGTCAGGGTGCACCTGCTTCAGCACCTTGTAGATGTAGATGGCATAGCTCTCCTTCCTCTTGCGCTTCTTCTTCTTGTCGCCCTTCGAAATGTTCTTCTGCGCCTTGCCAGCCTTCTTGGCGGCCTTCCCGCTAGTCTTGGGCGGCATCTCCAACCAACGTACGGCAGCAGCAACACCAGTAGCAAGCGCTCCGCTCTAGTCAGCGTCTCCCCACACAGTGGCACCCGCCGCCAGCCGCCGCCGCACCTTTACCAGCTCGCCCTGTTGCGGCCGCCGACCAATGGGGCGCGCGCGCAACCGGCCGCCGCACCCGAGCCCATAAAGCACCCCCACCCCGGCTGCGCCGGCACGCACTCCGCTGCTCGACTCGCTGCCGCTCGCACCGGTCGTTTTCGTTTCCGTTTCGTGTGCACCGTCGCTAGCCCATCGCCATGTCCGGACGCGGAAAGGGAGGCAAAGTCAAGGGCAAGTCAAAGTCCCGCTCAAGCAGGGCTGGGCTCCAGTTCCCGGTCGGCAGAATCCACCGCCTCCTGCGCAAGGGAAACTACGCAGAGCGCGTCGGCGCCGGGGCGCCCGTCTACCTCGCCGCCGTCATGGAGTACCTCGCGGCTGAGGTGCTCGAGCTGGCCGGAAACGCGGCCCGCGACAACAAGAAGACGCGCATCATCCCGCGCCACCTGCAGCTTGCCATCCGCAACGACGAGGAGCTCAACAAGCTCCTGTCGGGCGTCACCATCGCACAGGGTGGTGTCCTGCCCAACATCCAGGCCGTCCTGCTGCCAAAGAAGACCGAGAAGAAGGCCTAAAGGAGGCCAGGCAATCGCAGCGCCGCGTGCTCCCCTGCACGCAACGCGCTTTGCCGGCTCGGCCCACAACAATCGGCCCTTTTCAGGGCCACCACACAAACCTACGTCCAAAGCAAAATTTCAGTCGTCCTCGCCGCACCTTGTTTTGTTTTAACTTTGCACTGTCACAGCACAGCCGCCGCCGGCGCACGTCCGCCATCTTGTCGTCCACACAGCCCGTGTGGCCCAACACACACACACACGCACACATTTTGCACCGTCGCAGTCGCCTTCCAAACCGACAACGGCAGCAATAATGACCATTGTTAAAGGGAGGCGTGTCGACACACCGCCCTCCACTCCCGCGCGCAACGGCCGTCGACACGAACGAAACAGCTGATCCGGCCGCCTATGCCCACACGCCTTGCCTCGGAAACCCCAACGCCGCCGCAAACAAACACACAGAGACAAACCACGCAAGCAAATAATCACCGCCTCTCGCACAACAACACACAGCCCGCCCGCCATCTCCGTCGCGATCGATACAAAGACACACAAACGAAGCAGCTCCACACACAGCCAGCCACATGACACGTTTCCTTTCCTTCTCCCCTCCCAGTCACATCACGTCGCTCAAACGGAAAGAAAGAAACAAACAAACAAACAACACAGCGCGCACACACGCAGCAACAACACAGACTCTTTCGCACTTTTCAACTTCCGAACAGTGTGGTGGCCCTGAAAAGGGCCGTTTTCTAGTCTCTCCCACCCACAAGCACGGCCGCGGGAAGGCCAGCGCCCGCTGCGACGCAGCCTAACCGCCGAAACCGTACAGGGTGCGCCCCTGCCTCTTCAGGGCGTACACCACGTCCATGGCCGTCACAGTCTTGCGCTTGGCGTGCTCAGTGTACGTCACCGCGTCGCGGATCACGTTCTCCAGGAACACCTTCAGCACCCCGCGGGTCTCCTCGTAGATCAGACCAGAGATGCGCTTCACGCCGCCCCTGCGAGCCAGGCGGCGGATGGCGGGCTTCGTGATGCCCTGGATGTTGTCGCGCAACACCTTGCGGTGCCGCTTGGCGCCACCCTTGCCGAGCCCCTTTCCTCCCTTGCCGCGGCCTGTCATCCTTCCTTCCTCGGGCAAAGCAAAACGTGCACAAACAGCAGCTGCAGCGGCTGGCGAGTCGGCTACGGTCTGCGCCCAGCGCGCCCGCCGCCCCCCTATATAGACTCTGGCCCGCCCTCCCCCCACCACGCGCAACCGAGGGCATATAAGCGCAGCACGGAGGCGCGCGGGCCCGTTGTCAAGGCAGCACCGGACGCCGCGCCGCACCTAACCTCCACGCACGCCGCTCCGCTACCGCTACCGCTACCGCCATGGCCCGCACAAAGCAAACGGCCCGCAAGTCCACCGGCGGAAAGGCGCCGCGCAAACAGCTCGCCACCAAGGCGGCGAGGAAGAGCGCGCCCGCCACCGGAGGCGTCAAGAAGCCCCACCGCTACAGGCCGGGCACCGTCGCCCTGCGAGAAATCAGGCGCTACCAGAAGAGCACAGAGCTGCTCATCCGCAAGCTGCCATTCCAGCGCCTAGTGCGCGAGATCGCCCAGGACTTCAAGACCGACCTGCGCTTCCAGAGCTCCGCAGTCATGGCCCTGCAGGAGGCCAGCGAGGCCTACCTCGTCGGCCTCTTCGAAGACACCAACCTGTGCGCAATCCACGCCAAGCGCGTCACCATCATGCCCAAGGACATCCAGCTCGCGCGCCGCATCCGCGGCGAGCGCGCCTAAACCGCGCCGCGGCACCGCACCGCACAAACAAAAACGGCCCTTTTCAGGGCCACTAACATCTCTCCGTCGCGAGCAAACTTTGTCGGTCGCCTGCCTCTCGCCCCGCAACCCAAAAACAAAAACCACCACTTCCCGTCCGTCCGCCACACCCGCTCACTCTGCCTGCCTGCTAGCAGCGCGCAACAATCACACATCATCCCTCCCCGGCGCTCAAAGCGCACAATACCCAACGGCCGACGTCACACCGCACGGGTGGCTGGCCGGCCGCCGCTTTCGTTTCGAAAACAAAAAAAACCCGCACTCCACTCCGACGGCCAACGGCCAGGCAGGCGCGCTCGCTCGCTCTACACGCCACCGAAATCCCCGCCGACTCCTTCCGCATCTCAACGTGCCCCCCCGTTGCAAAACATAACACACACACACACAAAGGAACAAAACAAAGACCAGACACGACTCGACAAGACAGACATCCGAGAAGAACGAACGCAGGCAAGCCAACCAACGTATTCAAACAAAACAACGTGACAGAAAACCAACCGTCGGCCGCCGCCACAAAACAAACACGGCGACAATCAACCACGACAACAACAACAACAACAACACCGCTTACCGCTACCGCCGCCCACACCCGCCACCGACCCCCGCAATCCAACCACCACGGCACGCAAACAGCATCCCCACGGGCATACAGAAACGCCAGACAGACACCCACACCAAACGCAACACGACAATCAAAACCTTCCCCGACGTGCTTTGATGGCCCTGAGAAGGGCCGTTTTGGGCCGCGCGTCTCTTGCGCGCCACTAGACGACGACGGGGGGTGGGGACGACGGAGTCAAGCGCCAAACCCTTCCTTTCCCATCTCTTTCTCCTCTACTCTACTTCTTCTTCTTGGGCGAAGCCTTCGCCTTAGACGGCGTCGTCGCCTTCTTCGGGCGCGGCGCCTTCGGCTTCTTCGTCGGAACCTTGGCGGCCTTCTTCGCCTTCGACGGCGACTTGGCCTTGGCCGGCTTGGCCGCAGCCGCCTTCTTCGCACCCGCGGGAGCGGCCGACGCCGCAGACGCCTTCTTGGCGGCGCCCGCCTTCCGACCGGTCGCCGCCTTCACGCCACCAGCCTTCTTTGCGCCGGCCGCACGGGCGCCCTTCTTCTCCTTGCTGGCCGGAGCGGCGCGCTTCTTCTTGGCACCGCCAGCACGAGCCTTGCCGCCCTCGGCCGCCCCCCCGCCGCCGGCGCCGGCAAGCTTGAACGAGCCGGACGCGCCCTTCCCCTTCGTCTGCACCAGCTCGCCCGCCACGACGGCCGACTTGAGGTACTTCTTGATAAACGGCGCCAGCTTCTCCGCGTCCAGCTTGTAGTGCGCGGCTATGTACTTCTTGATCGCCTGCAGCGACGACCCGCCGCGCTCCTTCAGACTCTTGATGGCGGCCGTCACCATCTCAGAGGTGCGCGGGTGCGCAGGCTTGGCGCGCGGCTTCTTCGCAGACGACGCAGACTTGGCCTTCTTCGTAGTGCCGGTGGCGGCGGGTGCCGCAGCAGTCTCGTTCGTAGCCGCCTGATCTGCCATTTCGACGACGCGCGTAACACACAGCGAGAGCGAGCGGGACGGCAGGCACGCAAGCACAAGAGCAGAGAATCACAAGGCCCAGCCAGTGTCGCGGGCGGGCGCGGACGGCCGAGAGAGCGGCCGCCACTCTGCGCGCCGCCGCGCCGCGCCTCCCGCGCTTGCTACCGCCCAACGTCCGACAGCCTGTGCGGAGCAGCCCCAAACCTGCGCCACAACCGCCCGCGCCTTTCAAACCACCGAGGATGGGGCTACACACAGCCACACCACAGTCGCCAACCAGTCGCCACGGCAGCGCCGCAAACCACGGCCAAACTGCAGCTACCGCGCGCTACAGCCTGGGTCGGCCCGCCGAGAATCGCCGCCCCCGCCCAAATGCCGCCCCCACAGCCCCAGCCGACGACCCGCCACAATGGCCAAACCTTCGGCAAAACTCCCACACCGTCGCCGCGGCAGCCCGGCCAGCGCGGCCGGCGCCACAGCCACACAAGCCGAGGCGTGCGGCGATGACGGCCGTGCAAACGCGCCTCCGCCGCCCCATCGCCTTCCGTCGCCCTCCCGCCGTTTCCCGATCGGCCCGCAGCCGTCGGGCCACATCGCGCGCCGTCCTCCTCCTCTCGCCCGCCAACATTCACAGCCGTTTCTCAACAATTGCCCGCCGCAAACGGACGCCGCCTGCGCAACAGGCGCCGCCGCCCCTCGCCGCTTCCGACCCAACCCCTCGACCGAGGCAAACCGCAATCCGAATCTACAGACCAACCCAATCTGCCGTCAAGCACACACGACAGCCGACCTTACACGTTACGCGTTACACATTACGTTTACACGTCTACGTTAGGTTAGGTTAGGTGGACGTGGGTTAGGTTAAGGGGACTTGGGTTAGGTTAAGCGTCAAACTTAGGTTAAGCATTCAAACACGTCAGGCGTCAGAGGTTAGGTTAGGTTAGGTTAGGTTAGGTTAGGTTACACGTTAGGTTAAGGGGTCAGTGCTAGGTTAAGAAGCGTCAAACGTAGGTTACAAAAGCGTTCAAACGTGAGGCGTGAGCCGGACAGCTTACCTTACGTAGACGTTAGGGGCTCACAGGCTGAGCTCACCTCGCCACACCACACGTTAGGTTCGGTTCGGTTCGCTCGGCTCAGCGTAAAGCGCCGAGGTCAGGGTTACGTTCGTTCACCTTCGGGCGCCACACTTTCGGTTGAAAGGTCGCGACGGGACGACGTCGGCAGGCACGCCGCAAACGAACAAAAACGTACAGACGACGTCGGAAACCGCCGACAGACGGGGGAGCAGCACGACCACGACCACGACCAGACACCGAGCGCGAACGAGACACACGCGAACCACCCCCACCGGCCAAAGGGCACCACACAACAACCCAGAGCACCACGTGTCGACACCAGAGCAACCCGCCGCTCACGCGACATGGCTGGCACCGAAGGGCAACCGCCCGCAACTGCGCTTTCCGCGCCGGCCCGGATGCACGTCGTGCTACAACAACACCACTACCGTACACAGCCGCTGTTCACAACATCACTATCAATGGCGCGCCCGCGGCTCGCCGCCGTCGCAGTCGCAGCCCCAACGCCAGCACTTTTGCACCACCATTCACACGCACCGCAACACAGCTCGCCGACACAGCCGAACAAAACAAACACCACACAACAACAGCAACAACGCCGCCGCCTCTACTTGTGCCGGCGACCCACCCCGCCGATGGCGCACCTCTCGCCAGCCGGCAATCGACACACACGCACCCACCCACCGGGGCCCAGTGCAAAAAAAAAAAAAAAAAAAAACACACAAAAACAAAAAAACCAAACAACACAAACGACACGGGAAGCGCACACCGCCACTTCGCGCGCACGCCACCAACCAGTCGTCGTCTCAAAATAACAAACACAAACAAAATAAACTAACAACTAGGGCAACACAAAACAAAAACGCCTCGCACGAACCGCCCACAAAAAGGACAAGCACACGCACAGCCTCTGCTGACGACCACGACGCAGCGGCACGCTGCTCCTGTCCCGCGCCCCGCGCCCCACTCGATTCACAACTCACGCGACACCGTCAACGACGGGCTCGCTTCCCGCAACCTACCACCTTTCCGCCACGACGCACAGCCCCAGCCCCACCCGACGACGCCCGTGGCAACGACTGCACTTTCACCACCGCCTCCCCCTTCCCCCCCAAAACACACACACACACACACACACAGCCAGCCAAAAACGCACTCGCGACCCACACATGCACGTGCATCGGCACACGCCAACCAGTCAACGTCGACAACCACACGCAAGGCTCGAAACGAAACCGGCGTCCTTCCACGTTGCCATCAAGCTACGCGACACAAGACACAAGGAACCAACACAACAGCCGGCCCCACTAATTCCCACTCTCACGCCGCAAAAAGCACACCGAAACCGCCAAACGCACGCACATTCCCCTTCGCACTGACACCACCGACCGGCTCGCTACCACACACCTCTCGGCAGCCGTTTCACGCCAATTCGCCACACCGCCCACACAGTCGACAAGCGCCCGCCCTGTACGGCACACGCAACGACGCAGCGCAGCAAAGGGCGCCCGCAACACATACCTCTCCGCCGCCCGACGCGCCAACCGCCACACCACACCGCCAGCCACTCGCAAATTGTGCACTGCCACCAGCCACACGTCCAACACGCCGCGCCGCCTCCGGCCACCCGCCAGGGGGCGCTCACGTCCGCGACAACAGCGCGGCCCGCCGGGCCGGGCCGAACCGAACCGAGCCGCCGCTGCTCTGCACTCGGCACGGCCACACCCTGCTGCAGACCGGGCTCGTCCCTCTGTACGCGTCTGCCTGCGCATCAACACAACACGACCTTTTTTTTTTTTTTCCTCTCTACCGCCATCCCTTCTTCTCGCGTTTTACTCGTTGTTGCAGCAGCGGCGCACACCTACACATCCACAGCCCCAGCCGAGCCGGCCTCACCTCAGGGCCCGCCGCCAGCGTCTCCTCCTCGGGCACAGGTGCGGTGCTGTGGCCGCCCATCCAACCGCATTGCTGGCCGTCCAGCCACCAGGCGTTCCCACTGCCGCGAGCCACGCCGCGCACCGACCCTGCTGCAGAAAACGAAGCATAGCCAGAGACCGACCGATACACAAAGCAAGCCGTCGCCTCGCCTCTTGTCCTTCCTGCCTTCCTTCCGCCCCCGCCCTTCTCACACCACCGCCTCTCCACTTTCGCCCCCCCCCCCCTCCTTTTTTTTCTTCTTTCTTTCTTTCTTTGGCCCTCTCTCCTTCCCGCCATGGCGGTTACGGCACCGCCTGCAGCGGCAGATTTTTTGCGCCCACACGCCTACTCCTACCACCATTAACCTTGCCCTGCCCTGCCCATCAACGTCGCAGTCGAACCGACGCTTGCCAACACACTGCCCACGTTCCTTTCTCTTTTCGGCCTACGCCCATTACGCGCCGCCGCCACAGCACCTTCCCTTCCCACAACACACCGACGTCATCACACGCACCCAAAACAGGGGCCACGACCGTGTTCCTCGCCCACTCCCATCCCGCACGGTACGCACATTCCCAACTACTACCGCGCACCCTCCCTTTCCACTCTGTGTGTCTCTGTGTCTGTGTCCTGTCCGCGCGTGACGCCTCTCAACATCCGCCGTCCCCCGTCCCGTTTTCGCCCCCATGCCGTCGTCGCGCCGCCTCCTCCCCGTCCACCGCCGCCCCTGTCCGCCCCGCACCACACCATACACCGCTGCTTGTCCCGGCCGTTGCCACCAAAGGCGCCGACCGCAAACGCGCCACGCCGCAGCCCCCGTGCGTCTCGCGCTCGCTTGCATCTCCGTGCCGACGCTGCCTCTCTTCCCACTCGCACTCGACCTCGACAACACAGTCTTTGGCTCCGCCACTGCGTGTTCCGGTGGTACGCACGCTGCAACACGTATGTATTCATTACCAGAGCGATGGCGAGGCATGACAGCATCTCTGTCTGACCAGAGAGTTCTTTATCGCTGCTAGTCGGCGCTTGGACCGCGCCAGACGACAGTAGTGGCACGCACCGGGTCGCCAGGAACAGTTGTTATATATATTGTAGCGCGAGTCGGGAGAGGTAGTAGTCGGTCGACAGTAGTAGCGGGTGGACGGTTGTACTGAGCGGGCGTCGGCGGCGTGCTCTGCTCGTCTCGCGACTCTGGTCACGGTTCGGGACGATGTATAGTATATTGTGTTATAATCAAGAGGTGGTGTGACGCTGCATTGCGCAAATCTGATAACGTATGTTCATTGTACTTATTTTGTTCAACAACACAAGCCCCACTATTACTTTTTTTCTAAAGTAACTTTTGTCTCTTAACGAAAAACATTCACTTTTTAAAGACTACTTCCTATGGCATTTCCCTCCAAGGAGTGCAATTAATTACCAGCCAGCACTCATTCATTGCACACAGCTGTGTAAGGGGTATCTACAATCGAGGAGCGGATATAAATGCAATTTTTTGTTTCTTTTTGTTTTTTGTTTTGTGTGTGTGTTGTAACCTCCCAGCAATATTTAAAATAATGGACAATGTTATTTACGGATGCTAATGGACATTGCGCTAATTGTAACCTCGCCCACAATGAGAGGTATTGAAAATGGCAACAACAATGTGCAATTCGCAATCTGACTCAAATATAAAGTCTTCACACAACATTTAAAAAAGTCCGTTCAGTGACAAGAAACTTCAATTAAACCGAAATATCGGTCTTTGGCCCTGTGCAAAACAATCGGAATTAAAGTCTTACCTCCGAATAAATGGATGTCACATTTCTGCTCTGGTTGTTGCGCAGCGCTTGGAGGAACTGCATTGCAAATAATAATATTCTCTTTTTTTGTGATTTTAGTGACATTTTTCTTCAAAGAAGTGGAACGAACTCTTTAGTTCAATAAAAGATTAAATGTTTGAAAAATGCTTTTGAAATAAAAATTATTATTGGGGAACTTGTTGGAGCATAATTACAATAAATACAATTTCTCATTATCTAATGATTATATTAATTAACAGTATACCTTATTCACCATCTTGACCAGTGTTGCCGACCGCCTACATCACACAACCGCACTCGGCTGCTACTACTGACCGACCGCTCTGCATGACGACTATTAGCGTACTGCACGCGACGACTACTGACAGAGTACAGCCCTCAACTACACAGACTGACTGACTGACTGAGAACCGCTCGCAACACTCGCGCAGTCCAGCGCAAACTCTCTGGTCACAGATGCTACAATGTCTCGCCATCGCTACTATGTTACATACGTGTTTCAGTGTCTTTTTCATTGGGGTAACGATCTTTGGCTCTTTTTATTCTGAATACAGGGCCAAAGGTCAACGGCTGCTGCCCTTATACAATTTATCAGGTTTCATTATGTCTGTTGCAATGTTACATACGGTTCACTCTTTCATTAATATTATCGTTGGGTTTGTTTTGTAGGGACGTTAACATTCTGGCACATTTTTATTATCATCGGACTCTCTGCTATTTGTGCAGGGAGGTTATACCTGGGTCCATTTCCATTTCCATTTACATTTTAATATTGATAGACTTTTTGTTTTCTTTTTTGTTTCTTGTTGTTTTTCCTTCTTTTTTTTTGTTGTTTTTTTTCTTTTGTTTTGTTTTTCCCGCTCTCACCACCACCGCCGCATCACGCCTTCCGTTTTCTTGGTTTCTTTTCTGTGCTTCAACATCACCGCGCCCCATTTCCACACCACAGCCATCAGCCTCCAAGACGGGCGGGCGCAGTGTGCCATTTCCGGCGCACAAGCACACCCGTACGGTACTCTCCTCGCCCCCACGCCACCAACAACACAGCGACCACGCGGCTTTCAGGCACGGCACGGCACGGCACGGCACCGGCGAAATGCGCCGCCCCCGCCCCCGCCCCTCCGCGCATCCGTCCGTCTCGCCACGTTCACTGACAGCCGCGTCTGCGGCTACACCACGACAACCACAACACAACACCGCTCCCCTCCCTGGCAACTCACATTGTTTTTCTCCTCCTCTTTTGCACAAACCACAACGCCGAGCACAGGCGCAAGCCACCCACACCGCGCCCCTCCCCGTCCCGTCTTTGGCCGCCGCTCCTCGTTTCCTCGTTTGCCCCCTCCCATCTCCCGAAATGCCATGCCAGCAGCGTTACGCATGCCCCTCCCCTGTCCACACAACACTACCGCCTAACGAACAGCCTTTTCCGGGCCACATGCAGGGCACGCCCACCTCCAAACACTGCCAATTCACGGACGCACGCACGCACACACACACACACACACACACACACACACACTCACTTTCTCGACACCTTTCTGTACGGAGGGTGCGTCATCTCGACCGTGACAGAGTGACGGCAACTATCGACGATCCATTTCCCCCCACTGGTAAAACATGTCCACTAACACCTACATACATCATTCAAGTACACAGACAATAGCATACACACAATGGGAGGGCACACGAACATGGACGGCACGGCACTGTCATACACTCTTCCTCAGAACCATATCAACAAACGTTACGTACATCCGGGAAAGCGAAAGCGAAAGCGAAAGCAAAGGCAAAGCCCAATGCAGCCGTCAAAGGTAACGTTCACCACGGCAGACACTTGCAGCCGCGCCGCCGTTAAACGCATTTCAGTGCGGCTCCAATACGCCTCCGACACGGGAACGTTCCGTTGCTCTACGAATGCGTTTCTCCCCTTTTTCCCTTCCTCTCTCTTTTGCCCCCCCCTCCTTGCACTCTTGCCTCATTCCTCACGTTCTGCCCAGACATTCGACCGATCAGAGTCAACCTTTCGTTACCGTTCTCAGCGCGACGGTGTACAACAGTATGACGGGTGTGCCCAAGACTTCGGTTCAGTTGCGTGACGCCGGTCTATCGCGCCGATCGACAGTTACTCAGGGGGCGACGGATCGGACCACGTCACCGACACACAAAACACTTTCAAACAAACAAACAAATACATACATACCGGATGGACACAGACAAACACGTGTACAGACATTCGCCAAACAAACGACCGGCGCCGCCGCCGCCGCCGCCGTCTAGCGTGCATCTTGAATGACGACATCGGTGTGCGTGCGTCGTACGCAATCAGTCAGACACGGCTATCAAACATCAGAGTCGAATGGTACATCATCGTGCGTGTCGCCGTACACGTACAGTACAATACAACAACAATGCGTCTTAATGGCACGTTCATTTCAACGTCACTCACACACCTCCACGCTGCAGTTACGTCGCACCATTGTCAAACTCGGCGTACAGCAAAGGGAATAGTGGGCGGCAAAAACAAACCAAACAAAAACATTTCACATTTCACCCTCGCCATGTATGATGTGCAAAAAAACAAACCCGCAAACGGCCGTCGTTACGGTGACACAAAAGTCGCCGATCGCACTGTCCCCCCTCGCAGACGGGTAACACACAAACACACACACACCCCAACAACACCAATGGGTCAAAAACCACGCCAACGAGGCGTGCCACCATTCCACGCCACGGCGACCAACCTCGTGGCCGTACCCCGCGCAACACGCTTTGACGCGCCCCCCCACCCACAATCAAAATGCACACATACATCACAGCCGTCCACACAAACAACAACAACAACAACAATTCCGCCCTTCCCGCAAAAGGCAAGTTGGTGGCCCTGAAAAGGGCCGTTTCGCCGCTCTCGCAACGGAGGAGCCTTCTCCATCCTTCCTTCCATTCCAGAGCCACCTCCTTACTTGGAGCTCGTGTACTTGGTCACCGCCTTCGTGCCCTCGCTCACGGCGTGCTTGGCCAGCTCGCCAGGCAGCAACAGCCGCACAGCGGTCTGGATCTCGCGGGACGTGATGGTCGAGCGCTTGTTGTAGTGCGCCAGGCGAGAAGCCTCGGCCGCAATGCGCTCGAAAATGTCGTTCACGAAGCTGTTCATGATGCTCATCGCCTTCGACGAGATGCCCGTGTCAGGGTGCACCTGCTTCAGCACCTTGTAGATGTAGATGGCATAGCTCTCCTTCCTCTTGCGCTTCTTCTTCTTGTCGCCCTTCGAAATGTTCTTCTGCGCCTTGCCAGCCTTCTTGGCGGCCTTCCCGCTAGTCTTGGGCGGCATCTCCAACCAACGTACGGCAGCAGCAACACCAGTAGCAAGCGCTCCGCTCTAGTCAGCGTCTCCCCACACAGTGGCACCCGCCGCCAGCCGCCGCCGCACCTTTACCAGCTCGCCCTGTTGCGGCCGCCGACCAATGGGGCGCGCGCGCAACCGGCCGCCGCACCCGAGCCCATAAAGCACCCCCACCCCGGCTGCGCCGGCACGCACTCCGCTGCTCGACTCGCTGCCGCTCGCACCGGTCGTTTTCGTTTCCGTTTCGTGTGCACCGTCGCTAGCCCATCGCCATGTCCGGACGCGGAAAGGGAGGCAAAGTCAAGGGCAAGTCAAAGTCCCGCTCAAGCAGGGCTGGGCTCCAGTTCCCGGTCGGCAGAATCCACCGCCTCCTGCGCAAGGGAAACTACGCAGAGCGCGTCGGCGCCGGGGCGCCCGTCTACCTCGCCGCCGTCATGGAGTACCTCGCGGCTGAGGTGCTCGAGCTGGCCGGAAACGCGGCCCGCGACAACAAGAAGACGCGCATCATCCCGCGCCACCTGCAGCTTGCCATCCGCAACGACGAGGAGCTCAACAAGCTCCTGTCGGGCGTCACCATCGCACAGGGTGGTGTCCTGCCCAACATCCAGGCCGTCCTGCTGCCAAAGAAGACCGAGAAGAAGGCCTAAAGGAGGCCAGGCAATCGCAGCGCCGCGTGCTCCCCTGCACGCAACGCGCTTTGCCGGCTCGGCCCACAACAATCGGCCCTTTTCAGGGCCACCACACAAACCTACGTCCAAAGCAAAATTTCAGTCGTCCTCGCCGCACCTTGTTTTGTTTTAACTTTGCACTGTCACAGCACAGCCGCCGCCGGCGCACGTCCGCCATCTTGTCGTCCACACAGCCCGTGTGGCCCAACACACACACACACGCACACATTTTGCACCGTCGCAGTCGCCTTCCAAACCGACAACGGCAGCAATAATGACCATTGTTAAAGGGAGGCGTGTCGACACACCGCCCTCCACTCCCGCGCGCAACGGCCGTCGACACGAACGAAACAGCTGATCCGGCCGCCTATGCCCACACGCCTTGCCTCGGAAACCCCAACGCCGCCGCAAACAAACACACAGAGACAAACCACGCAAGCAAATAATCACCGCCTCTCGCACAACAACACACAGCCCGCCCGCCATCTCCGTCGCGATCGATACAAAGACACACAAACGAAGCAGCTCCACACACAGCCAGCCACATGACACGTTTCCTTTCCTTCTCCCCTCCCAGTCACATCACGTCGCTCAAACGGAAAGAAAGAAACAAACAAACAAACAACACAGCGCGCACACACGCAGCAACAACACAGACTCTTTCGCACTTTTCAACTTCCGAACAGTGTGGTGGCCCTGAAAAGGGCCGTTTTCTAGTCTCTCCCACCCACAAGCACGGCCGCGGGAAGGCCAGCGCCCGCTGCGACGCAGCCTAACCGCCGAAACCGTACAGGGTGCGCCCCTGCCTCTTCAGGGCGTACACCACGTCCATGGCCGTCACAGTCTTGCGCTTGGCGTGCTCAGTGTACGTCACCGCGTCGCGGATCACGTTCTCCAGGAACACCTTCAGCACCCCGCGGGTCTCCTCGTAGATCAGACCAGAGATGCGCTTCACGCCGCCCCTGCGAGCCAGGCGGCGGATGGCGGGCTTCGTGATGCCCTGGATGTTGTCGCGCAACACCTTGCGGTGCCGCTTGGCGCCACCCTTGCCGAGCCCCTTTCCTCCCTTGCCGCGGCCTGTCATCCTTCCTTCCTCGGGCAAAGCAAAACGTGCACAAACAGCAGCTGCAGCGGCTGGCGAGTCGGCTACGGTCTGCGCCCAGCGCGCCCGCCGCCCCCCTATATAGACTCTGGCCCGCCCTCCCCCCACCACGCGCAACCGAGGGCATATAAGCGCAGCACGGAGGCGCGCGGGCCCGTTGTCAAGGCAGCACCGGACGCCGCGCCGCACCTAACCTCCACGCACGCCGCTCCGCTACCGCTACCGCTACCGCCATGGCCCGCACAAAGCAAACGGCCCGCAAGTCCACCGGCGGAAAGGCGCCGCGCAAACAGCTCGCCACCAAGGCGGCGAGGAAGAGCGCGCCCGCCACCGGAGGCGTCAAGAAGCCCCACCGCTACAGGCCGGGCACCGTCGCCCTGCGAGAAATCAGGCGCTACCAGAAGAGCACAGAGCTGCTCATCCGCAAGCTGCCATTCCAGCGCCTAGTGCGCGAGATCGCCCAGGACTTCAAGACCGACCTGCGCTTCCAGAGCTCCGCAGTCATGGCCCTGCAGGAGGCCAGCGAGGCCTACCTCGTCGGCCTCTTCGAAGACACCAACCTGTGCGCAATCCACGCCAAGCGCGTCACCATCATGCCCAAGGACATCCAGCTCGCGCGCCGCATCCGCGGCGAGCGCGCCTAAACCGCGCCGCGGCACCGCACCGCACAAACAAAAACGGCCCTTTTCAGGGCCACTAACATCTCTCCGTCGCGAGCAAACTTTGTCGGTCGCCTGCCTCTCGCCCCGCAACCCAAAAACAAAAACCACCACTTCCCGTCCGTCCGCCACACCCGCTCACTCTGCCTGCCTGCTAGCAGCGCGCAACAATCACACATCATCCCTCCCCGGCGCTCAAAGCGCACAATACCCAACGGCCGACGTCACACCGCACGGGTGGCTGGCCGGCCGCCGCTTTCGTTTCGAAAACAAAAAAAACCCGCACTCCACTCCGACGGCCAACGGCCAGGCAGGCGCGCTCGCTCGCTCTACACGCCACCGAAATCCCCGCCGACTCCTTCCGCATCTCAACGTGCCCCCCCGTTGCAAAACATAACACACACACACACAAAGGAACAAAACAAAGACCAGACACGACTCGACAAGACAGACATCCGAGAAGAACGAACGCAGGCAAGCCAACCAACGTATTCAAACAAAACAACGTGACAGAAAACCAACCGTCGGCCGCCGCCACAAAACAAACACGGCGACAATCAACCACGACAACAACAACAACAACAACACCGCTTACCGCTACCGCCGCCCACACCCGCCACCGACCCCCGCAATCCAACCACCACGGCACGCAAACAGCATCCCCACGGGCATACAGAAACGCCAGACAGACACCCACACCAAACGCAACACGACAATCAAAACCTTCCCCGACGTGCTTTGATGGCCCTGAGAAGGGCCGTTTTGGGCCGCGCGTCTCTTGCGCGCCACTAGACGACGACGGGGGGTGGGGACGACGGAGTCAAGCGCCAAACCCTTCCTTTCCCATCTCTTTCTCCTCTACTCTACTTCTTCTTCTTG
>NW_025725495.1:20000-22500 GCF_021461395.2 Schistocerca americana | reverse complement strand
AACAACTGCAAATGCCAATGAACAACTGCAAAGGGCATTGAGCATGTACGTCCTGCTGCCATCCACATTACAGTGTATAGCTGCAAGGTGTTTAACATGAAGCGATACACTGGGGACCGGGCAGTGCGAGTAGCAAACTATATTGCGGGGGTTGCAGTTAGGCAACACTACACTAATTTAACGCGTCGTATGACAATTACAGAGCAGGTTAAGGCCCAACGTGTGTTGGGTTAAGGCCCAACGTGTGTTGGGTTAAGGCCCAACGTGTGTTGGGTTAAGGCCCAACGTGTGTTGGGTTACGGCCCAACGTGTGTTGGGTTAAGGCCCAACGTGTGTTGGGTTAAGGCCCAACGTGTGTTGGGTTACGTTAAGGGGCAATGTGGGTTACGTTAAGGGGCAATGTGGGTTACGTTAAGGGGCAATGTGGGTTACGTTACGGCGCAATATAGGTTACGTTACGGCGCAATATAGGTTACGTTAAGGGGCAATGTGGGTTACGTTACGGCGCAATATAGGTTACGTTACGGCGCAATATAGGTTACGTTAAGGCGCAATATCGGTTACGTTAAGGCGCAATACAGGTTACGTTAAGGCGCAATACAGGTTACGTTAAGGCGCAATACAGGTTACGTTAAGGCGCAATACAGGTTACGTTAAGGCGCAATACAGGTTACGTTAAGGCGCAATACAGGTTACGTTAAGGCGCAATACAGGTTACGTTAAGGCGCAATACAGGTTACGTTAAGGCGCAATGCAGGTTACGTTAAGGCGCAATGCAGGTTACGTTAAGGCGCAATACAGGTTACGTTAAGGCGCAATGCAGGTTACGTTAAGGCGCAATGCAGGTTACGTTAAGGCGCAATACAGGTTACGTTAAGGCGCAATACAGGTTACGTTAAGGCGCAATACAGGTTACGTTAAGGCGCAATACAGGTTACGTTAAGGCGCAATACAGGTTACGTTAAGGCGCAATACAGGTTACGTTAAGGCGCAATACAGGTTACGTTAAGGCGCAATACAGGTTACGTTAAGGCGCAATACAGGTTACGTTAAGGCGCAATACAGGTTACGTTAAGGCGCAATACAGGTTACGTTAAGGCGCAATACAGGTTACGTTAAGGCGCAATACAGGTTACGTTAAGGCGCAATACAGGTTACGTTAAGGCGCAATACAGGTTACGTTAAGGCGCAATACAGGTTACGTTAAGGCGCAATACAGGTTACGTTAAGGCGCAATACAGGTTACGTTAAGGCGCAATACAGGTTACGTTAAGGCGCAATACAGGTTACGTTAAGGCGCAATACAGGTTACGTTAAGGCGCAATACAGGTTACGTTAAGGCGCAATACAGGTTACGTTAAGGCGCAATACAGGTTACGTTAAGGCGCAATACAGGTTACGTTAAGGCGCAATACAGGTTAGGTTAAGGCGCAATACAGGTTAGGTTAAGGCGCAATACAGGTTAGGTTAAGGTACGACATAGGTTAGGTTAAGGTACGACATAGGTTAGGTTAAGGTACGACATAGGTTAGGTTAAGGTACGACATAGGTTAGGTTAAGGTACGACATAGGTTAGGTTAAGGTACGACATAGGTTAGGTTAAGGTACGACATAGGTTAGGTTAAGGTACGACATAGGTTAGGTTAAGGTACGACATAGGTTAGGTTAAGGTACGACATAGGTTAGGTTAAGGTACGACATAGGTTAGGTTAAGGTACGACATAGGTTAGGTTAAGGTACGACATAGGTTAGGTTAAGGTACGACATAGGTTAGGTTAAGGTACGACATAGGTTAGGTTAAGGTACGACATAGGTTAGGTTAAGGTACGACATAGGTTAGGTTAAGGTACGACATAGGTTAGGTTAAGGTACGACATAGGTTAGGTTAAGGTACGACATAGGTTAGGTTAAGGTACGACATAGGTTAGGTTAAGGTACGACATAGGTTAGGTTAAGGTACGACATAGGTTAGGTTAAGGTACGACATAGGTTAGGTTAAGGTACGACATAGGTTAGGTTAAGGTACGACATAGGTTAGGTTAAGGTACGACATAGGTTAGGTTAAGGTACGACATAGGTTAGGTTAAGGTACGACATAGGTTAGGTTAAGGTACGACATAGGTTAGGTTAAGGTACGACATAGGTTAGGTTAAGGTACGACATAGGTTAGGTTAAGGTACGACATAGGTTAGGTTAAGGTACGACATAGGTTAGGTTAAGGTACGACATAGGTTAGGTTAAGGTACGACATAGGTTAGGTTAAGGTACGACATAGGTTAGGTTAAGGTACGACATAGGTTAGGTTAAGGTACGACATAGGTTAGGTTAAGGTACGACATAGGGTAGGTTAAGGTACGACATAGGTTAGGTTAAGGTACGACATAGGTTAGGTTACGGTACGACATAGGTTAGGTTACGGTACGACATAGGTTAGGTTACGGTACGACATAGGTTAGGTTACGGTACGACATAGGTTAGGTTACGGTACGACATAGGTTAG
>NW_025725495.1:5000-10000 GCF_021461395.2 Schistocerca americana | reverse complement strand
CACGCGCCAACACGTCCGCACAGCTGCGATACAAACCACCTGCGAGAACCGCAGAGGCGACCGAGCAGCAGACGGCGTCGCGGCGCCGAGCGCCGGGCGGCGGCGCATCCTCAGCGCACACAGTCCTCAATCGGACCAGCACACTGCAGATGTCCACCGCGCTTCGCACCGGGCCCGCGAGGACCTACTTTGGCCGCACGGCGCCGCGTGCAGGGTGCGCCGGCGCGCAGCTGCGCCGCCTGCCGCCTCCGTCGGCCGGCGCGCCTGCCACTGGCCGCCCCCACCAGCCGGCTGTAGCGCGTGCGCCCACGCACCGCACGGCCAACACGCCGGGAGGCCCCCCCTCACCGGCCGGGGACGGTCCCACCCAGCCACCGCCGCGTATCGCTTCACACCCACATGCCATTCACGTTCGTGGGCATGGTGGGTATCGCTGCAACAACCGGTTGGTAGCTCAACCGATCGTCGCCATCACTGATTCACCCCTAGCGAGAACAACCGCACCACAACGGTTTACCAGTTGTTCATTTGCGTAACGTCACCAGCAAACGTAGGCGTCCATCGCCATTTGCAAATTCAACGATTGTTGCATGCCTGTGTCAGGTGTCACGACACACTGTCTGCCCACATACACGCAACAACATGTCCACGCTTAGCGAACACGTGGAAGGTGGCCCCCGTACGTATGCGATGTCCATTGCGCGAACGACTGTCAACCGGCCTCTGTCGCATGTCGCAGATGTGGAACGCAGTGCACCGTGCTATCACGGTGTGTGAGAAGAGACGACTACGTCTGACAACACGCGCCACTACATCAACAGACGGCTCATGCTGATCGCCATCCAGGGCATACCACACTGCAATCCAGCTCTTATAGGGAGACGACACGTAGCTGAGTGCACAACATTTGGACCGCATGGTTCGCCGTTGTTGGCGCAGTCGTTGTACGGTCACATGTACCACGATGTATCATTCAGTACATGAGGACCAATGTGCAGTACAGTGTGTGATTTGGACGTACAACATCAGCGGACAGTTGACACAGGCCGTACCACAGCGTAGGCTAAGTGCTTCGCCATGCGAATGCCAATGAACAACTGCAAATGCCAATGAACAACTGCAAAGGGCATTGAGCATGTACGTCCTGCTGCCATCCACATTACAGTGTATAGCTGCAAGGTGTTTAACATGAAGCGATACACTGGGGACCGGGCAGTGCGAGTAGCAAACTATATTGCGGGGGTTGCAGTTAGGCAACACTACACTAATTTAACGCGTCGTATGACAATTACAGAGCAGGTTAAGGCCCAACGTGTGTTGGGTTAAGGCCCAACGTGTGTTGGGTTAAGGCCCAACGTGTGTTGGGTTAAGGCCCAACGTGTGTTGGGTTACGGCCCAACGTGTGTTGGGTTAAGGCCCAACGTGTGTTGGGTTAAGGCCCAACGTGTGTTGGGTTACGTTAAGGGGCAATGTGGGTTACGTTAAGGGGCAATGTGGGTTACGTTAAGGGGCAATGTGGGTTACGTTACGGCGCAATATAGGTTACGTTACGGCGCAATATAGGTTACGTTAAGGGGCAATGTGGGTTACGTTACGGCGCAATATAGGTTACGTTACGGCGCAATATAGGTTACGTTAAGGCGCAATATCGGTTACGTTAAGGCGCAATACAGGTTACGTTAAGGCGCAATACAGGTTACGTTAAGGCGCAATACAGGTTACGTTAAGGCGCAATACAGGTTACGTTAAGGCGCAATACAGGTTACGTTAAGGCGCAATACAGGTTACGTTAAGGCGCAATACAGGTTACGTTAAGGCGCAATACAGGTTACGTTAAGGCGCAATGCAGGTTACGTTAAGGCGCAATGCAGGTTACGTTAAGGCGCAATACAGGTTACGTTAAGGCGCAATGCAGGTTACGTTAAGGCGCAATGCAGGTTACGTTAAGGCGCAATACAGGTTACGTTAAGGCGCAATACAGGTTACGTTAAGGCGCAATACAGGTTACGTTAAGGCGCAATACAGGTTACGTTAAGGCGCAATACAGGTTACGTTAAGGCGCAATACAGGTTACGTTAAGGCGCAATACAGGTTACGTTAAGGCGCAATACAGGTTACGTTAAGGCGCAATACAGGTTACGTTAAGGCGCAATACAGGTTACGTTAAGGCGCAATACAGGTTACGTTAAGGCGCAATACAGGTTACGTTAAGGCGCAATACAGGTTACGTTAAGGCGCAATACAGGTTACGTTAAGGCGCAATACAGGTTACGTTAAGGCGCAATACAGGTTACGTTAAGGCGCAATACAGGTTACGTTAAGGCGCAATACAGGTTACGTTAAGGCGCAATACAGGTTACGTTAAGGCGCAATACAGGTTACGTTAAGGCGCAATACAGGTTACGTTAAGGCGCAATACAGGTTACGTTAAGGCGCAATACAGGTTACGTTAAGGCGCAATACAGGTTACGTTAAGGCGCAATACAGGTTACGTTAAGGCGCAATACAGGTTAGGTTAAGGCGCAATACAGGTTAGGTTAAGGCGCAATACAGGTTAGGTTAAGGTACGACATAGGTTAGGTTAAGGTACGACATAGGTTAGGTTAAGGTACGACATAGGTTAGGTTAAGGTACGACATAGGTTAGGTTAAGGTACGACATAGGTTAGGTTAAGGTACGACATAGGTTAGGTTAAGGTACGACATAGGTTAGGTTAAGGTACGACATAGGTTAGGTTAAGGTACGACATAGGTTAGGTTAAGGTACGACATAGGTTAGGTTAAGGTACGACATAGGTTAGGTTAAGGTACGACATAGGTTAGGTTAAGGTACGACATAGGTTAGGTTAAGGTACGACATAGGTTAGGTTAAGGTACGACATAGGTTAGGTTAAGGTACGACATAGGTTAGGTTAAGGTACGACATAGGTTAGGTTAAGGTACGACATAGGTTAGGTTAAGGTACGACATAGGTTAGGTTAAGGTACGACATAGGTTAGGTTAAGGTACGACATAGGTTAGGTTAAGGTACGACATAGGTTAGGTTAAGGTACGACATAGGTTAGGTTAAGGTACGACATAGGTTAGGTTAAGGTACGACATAGGTTAGGTTAAGGTACGACATAGGTTAGGTTAAGGTACGACATAGGTTAGGTTAAGGTACGACATAGGTTAGGTTAAGGTACGACATAGGTTAGGTTAAGGTACGACATAGGTTAGGTTAAGGTACGACATAGGTTAGGTTAAGGTACGACATAGGTTAGGTTAAGGTACGACATAGGTTAGGTTAAGGTACGACATAGGTTAGGTTAAGGTACGACATAGGTTAGGTTAAGGTACGACATAGGTTAGGTTAAGGTACGACATAGGTTAGGTTAAGGTACGACATAGGTTAGGTTAAGGTACGACATAGGGTAGGTTAAGGTACGACATAGGTTAGGTTAAGGTACGACATAGGTTAGGTTACGGTACGACATAGGTTAGGTTACGGTACGACATAGGTTAGGTTACGGTACGACATAGGTTAGGTTACGGTACGACATAGGTTAGGTTACGGTACGACATAGGTTAGGTTACGGTACGACATAGGTTAGGTTACGGTACGACATAGGTTAGGTTACGGTACGACATAGGTTAGGTTACGGTACGACATAGGTTAGGTTACGGTACGACATAGGTTAGGTTACGGTACGACATAGGTTAGGTTTTACGGTACGACATAGGTTAGGTTACGGTACGACATAGGTTAGGTTACGGTACGATATAGGTTAGGTTACGGTACGATATAGGTTAGGTTAAGGTACACATTGTTGTAAGGAAAGGTTTAATGGGGGGCGGGGCGGGGCGGCCGGTTTGTTGATTGTGATTATAGTAAGTGGATGCCTGCGGCATCATCTGATTTGCCACGTCAGGATGCACCTTTGGCTCATGACAGGCGGCGCTCTCATTCCATGCTTGTGGCAGACCTGTGTCTTTCATTCCTGCCATTGTTTGTGTGCTGTGAGAGGAGGCAGTATTGTGATGTTGGGTGCACCCCTGTGTAGGACATGTGTGGGTGTTGGTGGCTTGGCTGAGCAATGGTGGTTGTCGGGTGGGTGGGATATTCTGTTTTCTGAGTGGACCTCCCAGTCTGGTTATGACAGTGTGGATTGTCTAATGTGGCGGAGAGGATGCACTGGGTGTTGTTCCATGCTGGTGCTTACATATTGTCTGTGTGCGTGTTACAGGCAGAGAGTAGTGCGTGATAAGGGTGTGTGGCTGACGTGTGGTTGTGATTGTGAGCAGAGTCTTTCAGCATGTATACGGACAGTTGTATACATTATCTGTATTCTGATGGCTCTATCTATTACTAATCAGCGCCGTGTATACGTTTAATCCGGTTCCAGTCGAAACTGTTGTATCTCTGTACATTAGTGACACGGCGAGCCCGCTATGTAGTTACTCGTCTCGGCAGCTTCCACCGGTGTATGGCAAATGATTATAAGGAATCAGTCTAGTCGTCAATACCGATGGTGTGACGTCACATGTCTGGGGTGGGGGACGCTGCGCCCTTCCGGTGGGTCATGGCCTAGAAAGACTCTTCCCACGCAGGGGGGCGTGGACTGTCATTGACTCTTCCAGGTAATATACTTGCCGTACGTTCTTGCGACTGCGAGTGCAACGCTCACCGGTACCGACATGGATGGAGCGCCTCCTAAGCTGACCGCTCAGCATCGGCATTCGTACAGAGAGCAACGCGGTCGCGTCTCTAGCTCGTAACTGGTACAGCCCGCAGCTCATGTATAGGGACAGCGGGAATGTCGCATATTGGAGATAACTCTTCATGAAACGCATGTTATAGGGGTGGATTGCACATTGCGACTGCGGGAAAAGTCCGCCGTTCATCCGCTGGAGTTGCGAGTTGGGCGGTTGGAGTGGGGCGCAGGTGGAGTGATTGCCGGTCCACGATTTCGTGCGGCAGAGGCGCTGGCGTTGGGGTGCTGTGGTCGACAGAGGACGCAG
>NW_025725494.1:27500-30524 GCF_021461395.2 Schistocerca americana | reverse complement strand
GTATTGCGCCTTAACGTAACCTGTATTGCGCCTTAACCTAACCTGTATTGCGCCTTAACGTAACCTGTATTGCGCCTTAACGTAACCTGTATTGCGCCTTAACGTAACCTGTATTGCGCCTTAACGTAACCTGTATTGCGCCTTAACGTAACCTGTATTGCGCCTTAACGTAACCTGTATTGCGCCTTAACGTAACCTGTATTGCGCCTTAACGTAACCTGTATTGCGCCTTAACGTAACCTGTATTGCGCCTTAACGTAACCTGTATTGCGCCTTAACGTAACCTGTATTGCGCCTTAACGTAACCTGTATTGCGCCTTAACGTAACCTGTATTGCGCCTTAACGTAACCTGTATTGCGCCTTAACGTAACCTGTATTGCGCCTTAACGTAACCTGTATTGCGCCTTAACGTAACCTGTATTGCGCCTTAACGTAACCTGTATTGCGCCTTAACGTAACCTGTATTGCGCCTTAACGTAACCTGTATTGCGCCTTAACGTAACCTGTATTGCGCCTTAACGTAACCTGTATTGCGCCTTAACGTAACCTGTATTGCGCCTTAACGTAACCTGTATTGCGCCTTAACGTAACCTGTATTGCGCCTTAACGTAACCTGTATTGCGCCTTAACGTAACCTGTATTGCGCCTTAACGTAACCTGTATTGCGCCTTAACGTAACCTGTATTGCGCCTTAACGTAACCGATATGCGCCTTAACGTAACCTATATTGCGCCGTAACGTAACCTATATTGCGCCCGTAACGTAACCCACATTGCCCCTTAACGTAACCCACATTGCCCCTTAACGTAACCCACATTGCCCCTTAACGTAACCCAACACACGTTGGGCCTTAACCCAACACACGTTGGGCCTTAACCCAACACACGTTGGGCCTTAACCCAACACACGTTGGGCCTTAACCCAACACACGTTGGGCCTTAACCCAACACACGTTGGGCCTTAACCCAACACACGTTGGGCCTTAACCCAACACACGTTGGGCCTTAACCCAACACACGTTGGGCCTTAACCCAACACACGTTGGGCCTTAACCCAACACACGTTGGGCCTTAACCCAACACACGTTGGGCCTTAACCCAACACACGTTGGGCCTTAACCCAACACACGTTGGGCCTTAACCCAACACACGTTGGGCCTTAACCCAACACACGTTGGGCCTTAACCTGCTCTGTAATTGTCATACGACGCGTTAAATTAGTGTAGTGTTGCCTAACTGCAACCCCCGCAATATAGTTTGCTACTCGCACTGCCCGGTCCCCAGTGTATCGCTTCATGTTAAACACCTTGCAGCTATACACTGTAATGTGGATGGCAGCAGGACGTACATGCTCAATGCCCTTTGCAGTTGTTCATTGGCATTTGCAGTTGTTCATTGGCATTCGCATGTGCGAAGCACTTAGCCTACGCTGTGGTACGGCCTGTGTCAACTGTCCGCTGATGTTGTACGTCCAAATCACACACTGTACTGCACATTGGTCCTCATGTACTGAATGATACATCGTGGTACATGTGACCGTACAACGACTGCGCCAACAACGGCGAACCATGCGGTCCAAATGTTGTGCACTCAGCTACGTGTCGTCTCCCTATAAGAGCTGGATTGCAGTGTGGTATGCCCTGGATGGCGATCAGCATGAGCCGTCTGTTGATGTAGTGGCGCGTGTTGTCAGACGTAGTCGTCTCTTCTCACACACGTGATAGCATGGTGCACTGCGTTCCACATCTGCGACATGCGACAGAGGCCGGTTGACAGTCGTTCGCGCAATGGACATCGCATACGTACGGGGGCCACCTTCCACGTGTTCGCGAAGCGTGCACATGTTGTTGCGTGTATGTGGGCAGACATAGTGTGTCGTGACACCTGACACAGGCATGCAACAATCGTTGAATTTGCAAATGGCGATGGACGCCTACGTTTGCTGGTGACGTTATGCAAATGAACAACTGGTAAACCGTTGTGGTGCGGTTGTTCTCGCTAGAGGTGAATCAGTGATGGCGACGATCGGTTGAGCTACCAACCGGTTGTTCCAGCGATACCCACCATGCCCACGAACGTGAATGGCATCTGGGTGTGAAGCGATACGCGGCGGTGGCTGGGTGGGACCGTCCCCGGCCGGTGAGGGGGGGCCTCCCGGCGTGCTGGCCGCGCGGTGCGTGGGCGCACGCGCTACAGCCGGCTGGTGGGGGCGGCCAGTGGCAGGCGCGCCGGCCGACGGAGGCGGCAGGCGGCGCAGCTGCGCGCCGGCGCACCCTGCACGCGGCGCCGTGCGGCCAAAGTAGGTCCTCGCGGGCCCGGTGCGAAGCGCGGTGGACATCTGCAGTGTGCTGGTCCGATTGAGGACTGTGTGCGCTGAGGATGCGCCGCCGCCCGGCGCTCGGCGCCGCGACGCCGTCTGCTGCTCGGTCGCCTCTGCGGTTCTCGCAGGTGGTTTGTATCGCAGCTGTGCGGACGTGTTGGCGCGTGCGCTGTGCTGGGAGAGTTCGCTTCGGCACCCAAGTGGGGCTTTTGTCCTTCTGTGGCGCTGGCGTTGGAGCTGCCGGTCACCGTAGGTGGCGCGTGTTGTCTCCCGCCGGCAATGCCACGACAGCACGCTCCGGGCCTCTGTCGGCAGCGGCAAGCTCAGTTGGGAGCACGGGTGGTCGCACCTAAAGCGTCTACTCGCCAAACTCCGGGCGATTGCGCCTCTCTCGAACCCGACCAAGTACTTAGGACGGCGCTGCGCGCGCCGGGACCTGAGAGGGTTTCGAGGTGTATTGTGCAGGGGAGCTCAGCCTCCTCCTGTTTGCAGAATAATTGAGCGGACGCTTGCGTGTTCGCGCGGGCCCCCGGGACACACTCCCGGGCGGCCGGCTGCTCAGCTCTAGTTGACGCAGCTCCCTGGTTGATCCTGCCAGTAGTCATATGCTTGTCTCAAAGATTAAGCCATGCATGTCTCAGTACAAGCCGCATTAAGGTGAAACTGCGAATGGCTCATTAAATCAGTTATGGTTCCTTAGATCG